>NC_091750.1:36014588-36124588 GCF_043380555.1 Nothobranchius furzeri | reverse complement strand
AACTCTTAAATTTGGCTCCCTTAAACCTGCAGATACCCTGTGAGAGGCTGCGCTCCAAACTAAACCAACTCCGCCCAGAACGACTCCTTAAACGTAAAATGTAAATGGCAACTAGTCACTCTACGATTTATCAGATTAAAGTTTTTATTTGTTCCCGGCAGGAACCTCTCCTCTGTCCCGACCAACTTGTTTGGCTCTTTTGCAGCCGGCGTCTCGATCTCGCAAGTTTTCTTTTTTCCGGGTAGAACGCAGGGAAGCCCTCACGTGCTGAGGATGTAGCATGACCAAATATGGTTAATTGAGGGTGCTTTTGTATGTAAATGACGGTGAGCGGACACGAGCACCTGGGTACGCACAGGTGGGACTCATCGTCAGGCGGAGTGCGGAGGAACGTGCGTACGAGAGGCCACCGCATGTTTCGTAAATCGGTGTTTTGGCCGTTCGTACGAACCTTCAACATTTTGTCCATAGGAAGGAATTTAGGAATTTTTCTACGAGCGTTTGGTGAGTGAGGCTGTGACTTCTGGATCATCACAGTTTGTGTCTCTGGTGCTCGTCTGTCCATCAGGACGGTTCTGAGGTCTTCGTCGAAGACTACAGTAACAACGGAACCTTTGTGGACGGAGTTCTGGTCGGTAAAAAGAGGAAACTACCTCTGGTCAACAACTCCGTTCTGTCTCTGGCGGAGCAACGGAACCGAGGTGACTCAGCTGTTCTCAGCCGTCTCACCTGTCCTCTGGCCCCGCCCCACTCACCTGGTGTCTCTCTGCAGTTTTTGTCTTCATTGACTTGATGTCAGACGACCAGTCCAGTCTACCCGTCGGTCTCCGGGAGAAATATGTGCTGACCCGGCGGATCGGAACGTGAGTATTATTCAATGATCCTTATTGGTTTGATCAGAACCTGACCGTGTCCGTCACAGCGGGACCCGCCTAGCCCCACCAGCCATCACACGCCGGTGACTCTCATCTAATTCTGTGTGAGGAGGAAGTAACGGGGTCGTTAGCGTAGCTGGGGAACGTTCCTGGAGCCTCTGAAGGTGACGCGGACAGGTGTGTGTTTCAGAGGTGTGTGTGGTGAGGTGCGACTGGCCTTTGAGAGATCCACCTGCAGGAAGGTCGCTGTGAAAATCATCAATAAGAAGAACTTCCAGTCTGAGGGGGTGAGTCATCTACTTCCTCCCCCACTCTCTCCCCCTGCCTTCCTGTTGCAAGCAGTGTTGGGAGTAACGGCGTTTAAATGTAACAGCATTCTTTTTTAGGTAACGGAATAATCTAATTAAGTACTTTTCCCACTGTTGGAACGCCGTTACCGTTACTGGGAACGGAAGGTTGTATGTTACTATGTGCTTGTCAAATGTTGAGCAACAGTGTGAGGCTTTCTGACCGCCACACTTCAGCTGCAGCCAGGGAGAGAGAGGTGTCGGTAACGCGCTTACAAACACGATGATGATTGGCCGGGTGGACGGAGACCCTCAGTGTTCTCACTGTCTCAGCATGCTGTAGACCCACCAGAGCAGTGATGGGAATAACGCCGTTTAAAATAACCGCGTAAATAAAAAAAATATTTTTCAGTAACGAGCAAACTAATTAATTACCGTCTTCTTTTATCAAAACGTAGTTTCTGTTACTATGTTCCAGTCTTAAGTCACTTATATTTCACTATTTATAGTAAATTAAGTAAGTTTTATTAAGAGGGGAACCCATTTTTCTAGCATTCTTTAATGAAAAAAGTAACTAATTAGTTATTTTTCTTGGTAATTAGTTACTTTTATAATCTCGTAACTCAGTTAGTAACTGAGTTACTTTTTTGACAAAGTAATCAGTAACTATAACTAATTACTTTTTAAAAGTAACGTTCCCAACACTGCTTACACGTGTCTTCAGGGCTACAAACATGGTGTCCGAGTGGTGAGACAGGTGAGAGGACAACAATAGCCACGTTTACCTGCACCAAATTTCCCTAATCCAATTCAAATCCTGGTTGATCGGAACTCCCGAATATCTGTTTACATGGACACGAACTGAAACGGTCCGATTGTGCCGTGAGATTAAAAATAGGTGCACAGAGTTTTCTTTCCCAAAAAAAAAAGTAAACAAACTCATGAAACGAAAAGAAAAACAGTTCTTGCTGCTTTCCTGATTAAATTAATCAATTTAATGTTTTTATTTTGCTCAGAAGTTACGTTTTCTTCAGTGAATAACTGCAGATTTACGCTTTGCTGTGTTTTATTGCAGACGATATTAAAATAAGGGCGGGTCATCCTTGTCTCTGCCTCTTGATCAGCTGGTCCGCGGGTCTGACGTGACGGGGGTCGGGGGGTCAGACTCGTGTTATTACTGAGCTCTGTTGTGGTTTATTACTAATAAAATGTGACAATCAGCTGAAAATGTGGTTCAAACTAAATAACAGGAGATGTTCAGAAAGTCTGGAAGCCTGTGATCCTCGTGTGTTCATCATGTGTTCATCGTGTGTTCCTCATGTGTTCATTGTGTGTTCTTCATGTGTTCCTCATGTGTTCCTCATGTGTTCATGTGTTCCTCATGTGTTCATCGTGTGTTCCTCATGTGTTCATCATGTGTTCATCATATGTTCATGTGTTCCTCATGTGTTCATTGTGTGTTCCCCGTGTGTTCATCATCTGTTCGTGTGTTCCTCGTGTGTTCATCATCTGTTCATGTGTTCCTCATGTGTTCCTCATGTGTTCATCATCTGTTCATGTGTTCATTGTGTGTTAATCATGTGTTCCTCATGTGTTCATCATGTGTTCCTCGTGTGTTCATTGTGTGTTCATCATGTGTTCCTCATGTGTTCCTTGTGTGTTCATCGTGTGTTCATCGTGTGTTCCTCCTGTGTTCATCATGTGTTCCTCATGTGTTCATCGTGTGTTCCTCCTGTGTTCATCATGTGTTCCTCATGTGTTCATCGTGTGTTCCTCCTGTGTTCATCATCTGTTCCTCATGTGTTCCTCATGTGTTCATCGTGTGTTCCTCATGTGTTCATCGTGTGTTCATCATGTGTTCATCGTGTGTTCCTCATGTGTTCATTGTGTGTTCTTCATGTGTTCCTCATGTGTTCATGTGTTCCTCATGTGTTCATCGTGTGTTCCTCATGTGTTCATCATGTGTTCATCATATGTTCATGTGTTCCTCATGTGTTCATTGTGTGTTCCCCGTGTGTTCATCATCTGTTCGTGTGTTCCTCGTGTGTTCATCATCTGTTCATGTGTTCCTCATGTGTTCCTCATGTGTTCATCATCTGTTCATGTGTTCATTGTGTGTTAATCATGTGTTCCTCATGTGTTCATCATGTGTTCCTCGTGTGTTCATTGTGTGTTCATCATGTGTTCCTCATGTGTTCCTTGTGTGTTCATCGTGTGTTCATCGTGTGTTCCTCCTGTGTTCATCATGTGTTCCTCATGTGTTCATCGTGTGTTCCTCCTGTGTTCATCATGTGTTCCTCATGTGTTCATCGTGTGTTCCTCCTGTGTTCATCATCTGTTCCTCATGTGTTCCTCATGTGTTCATCGTGTGTTCCTCATGTGTTCATCGTGTGTTCCTCATGTGTTCATTATGTGTTCCTCAACGAACCACATCTCATCTGCGTTAATGTGCTTCTACACAGTTAGTCGCCCAGAATATTTAACGGAGTATGTGTTTATACCCAACATCAGCCTCCTTAAACTCAAACCAGGTGTGTGTAACCGATGTTACCTGGTCTTCTTTACCACGTCTCCATCCACCTGCTGCAGAAACAGCTGCTGCCTTCACAGAAACGGGGATCCGTACTGCAAACCCGAAATGAATTTGCGTGTTTCCACTACAGACTTGAACATGTTTGTCAAATGATTTGTGCTGTAGCGTCATGAATGTCCTGTTTTTGACCTAAAGGCCATGATCTGCTGCGTCTGCTTGAGCAGAGACATAAAGTCTCTGACAGGCTGATCTACATGAGATAGTGGCCAAGGTCTTTCATGCACTCTGCTCATCTGAACTGCTTCACCTCTGTTACAGCGAAGACGAAGAACTCTTGTGATAAACACACGATCAATAACTTTGTTATTACTAACAATAATGTGAGCCCAATGTTCAATCAATCTGTGAAATGACAATGTTAGTACTTGATATTATAATCCTGTGATCATTAGTATTTTACAAGTAATTATAATCCTGGACATTTGCACTAGACACTAAAGACACGTAATGCTAAAGTCACATGACACATTTCCCTTTGTCTGACCCAATCAGAGCCTTCGTTTCTGGCTAGGCGTGGTTATCTGTGGCGTTTGTATAAACCCTCTTTTGCATGTCAAGTTCTGATTCGCCAGTAAACCAAAATATGACAATTATAAAAACTATCACACGCCACCTTTTCTTTAGTTCAAGCGTTCTAGAGAAGTCTCGGACCGGCCATCCGGACTTCCTCTTCAGCCATAAAGAACCTCGACAAGCTGGATAAAATCTGTTGCACCTTACACCTGACCACAACGGTTCCTTCAGAATAAAAGCTGAACCTCACGACCCCTTCAGGGTCTCGGAGACGCCAGTGATAACCTGTCGTGACCCGGAAGCATTCCAAGACTAGTTTGGTCGGCACCGCTGCTTTTCTACCGGCTTCGGTACAACAGAGGGTCCACAAAGACCTCAGCATTCTGGATCTAACGGAGGCTTCCTCTGGGTACGTAGACCGACCGATGGCGTTTCATGTGTGTTACAAATCTCCGACTAAAGTTTAGAGCGAAACATTCACTCCCACTCAGAACTAACCGCTTCTCCGGATCCGCTGGTTCTGAATAACACACCACACACACACCACCATCATATCACGTCTCACTCCACCTTCGTCCATCAGTACACAGAGTGTTAAAGTTAGTCTTGTTTAAATTGTGTAGAAATAAATTTCTTAACTATTTTAAACCTGACTCTCTCTCTTTCCTCGGCGTTAATACGAAGTGTCGCTTAATCCCTGCAATAAAAAGTTCTGATTTTCTGGTTGAAATATTCAAAGATCCATCAGATTATTATTTCATATTTCTATGGAATCTCACATTTTATGGTTCATAAGTAAGATGTAAACTACCCATCATTTACAGTGCAATAATCAGATTTTTATTTTACTTCCACCAAATGAAAGCTCTGGATTAGATATTACAGAAACGAGACGGCTTGCCTTCATATTTAAAAGCCGGCGCTCGTTAATTAGGCCGTCATTTATTTAAGTCGGGTAGTCCAAATGACAGCGGGGAGCTCACTAGCTGTTGCACACACATGCACAGTGGGCATTATTATCTGAGTGGCTGTGTACGTGCACGTCAATCGGAATGATGATCGGACAAATTTCGATCGGGCCGAATTGGATCAGAACATTCCAATTGACATGTTTACATGTAGAGTTTTTTTATCTGATTGGGCATTCAATCCAATTAATTTGGCGCATGTAAACATGGCTAATCTGTTTATTTACCCAAATCCAGACGGCGACCCGAAACGCAGAGACGGAGATCAAGATCCTAAAGCTGGTTGACCACGTGAGTCACACCAACCCTAAACATGTCTTCATGTTCTCCTCTGTTTTCTCATGGTGTTTGATTGTGTCCTCCCTCCAGCCTTGTCTCATAAAGACAGAGGACTTTTATCAGACGGAGGACAGTTACTACATCATACTGGAGCTGTGAGTGAAACCCTGACATTACCTATGCGACCTTGATTGACCCTGTATGTGTCCTTGATTGACCCTGTGTGTGACCTTGTTTGACCCTGTGTGTGTCCTTGATCGACCCTGTGTGTGTCCTTGTTTGACCCTGTGTGTGTGACCTTGTTTGACCCTGTGTGTGTGACCTTGATTGACCCTGTGTGTGTGACCTTGATTGACCCTTTGTGTGACCTTGATTGACACTGTGTGTGACCTTGATTGGCCCTGTGTGTGTGTGTGTCCTTGTTTGACCCTGTGTGTGTGTGACCTTGATTGACCCTGTGTGTGACCTTGATTGACCCTGTGTGTGAGACCTTGATTGACTCTGTGTGTGACCTTGATTGACTCTGTGTGTGACCTTGTTTGACCCTGTGTGTGACCTTGATTGACCCTGTGTTTGACCTTGGTTGACCCTGTGTGTGACCTTGATTGACCCTGTGTGTGACCTTGATTGGTCCTGTGTGTGTGTGTCCTTGTTTGACCCTGTGTGTGTAACCTTGATTGACCCTCTGTGTGACCTTGATTCACCCTTTGTGTGACCTTGATTGACTCTGTGTGTGACCTTGTGTGACCTTGTTTGACCTTGTGTGTGTGACCTTTATTGACCCCGTGTGTGTGACCTTGATTGACCCTGTGTGTGTGTGACCTTGATTGACCCCATGTCTGTGACCTTGATTGACCCGGTGTGTGACCTTGATTGACCCAGTGTGTGCCCTTGATTGACCCTGTGTGTGTGACCTTGATTGACCCCATATGTGACCTTGATTGACCCTGTGTGTGACCCTGATTGACCCTTTACATGATCTTCAATGACCCTTTAAATGACCTTGCTTGACCCTGTATGTGTGACCTTGATTGACCCTGTATATGTCACCCTGATTGACCCTTTGTGTGACCTTGATTGACCCGGTGTGTGTCCTTGATTGCCCCGGTGTGTGACCTTGTTTGACCCTGTGTGTGTGACCTTGATTTACCTCGTATGTGACCTTGATTGACCCTGTGTGTGTGTGAGACCTTGATTGACTCTGTGTATGTCCTTGTTTGACCCTGTATGTGACCTTGATTGACCCTGTGTGTGTGACCTTGATTGACCCTGTGTGTGACCTTGATTGACCCCGTGTGTGACCTTGATTGACCCCATATGTGACCTTGATTGACCCTGTGTGTGTGTGAGACCTTGATTGACTCTGTGTATGTCCTTGTTTGACCCTGTACGTGACCTTGATTGACCCTGTGTGTGTGACCTTGATTGACCCTGTGTGTGACCTTGATTTACCCTGTATGTGTCACCCTGATTGACCCTGTATGTGTGTCCTTGTTTGATCCTGTATGTGTGTCCTTGTTTGATCCTGTATGTGTGTCCTTGATTGACCCTGTGTGTGTCCTTGTTAGGATGGAGGGGGGAGAGCTCTTTCACAGAGTAAAACTTCACCAAAAGCTGGAGGAAGACGTGGCTAAACTTTATTTCTATCAGATGCTTTGTGCTGTTCAGGTGAGACCTGCTGCCGTTGCAATGGCAACCTGTAGACAAGTATGGCCCTGTAGCTTACTGAGTGTGTTTTTGTTTTCTCAGTATCTCCACGATAATGGGATAATCCATCGAGACCTGAAGCCAGAGAACATTCTGCTAGCATCTAACGAGGACGTTTGTCTCATAAAGGTAAACATTCCTCTTTGTTGTCCTCTTATGATCCTGTCCAGGTGTAACAACACGTGTCTGTTAGGTGACAGACTTTAACCAGTCCAGGATCCTGGAGGAGGCGGCCCTCGTGCGGACTTTGTGTGGGACTCCATACTACGTGGCTCCGGAAGTCCTCACCCACGCCTCCACCACCGGCTACGGAATTGCGGTGGACGCCTGGAGCCTTGGAGTCTTGCTTTTTGTCTGGTAGGCTCCTCCTCTCTCAGCCACACCTGTCTCACCTGTGTCTCCTCTGTCTCTGACCAGTTTGTGTGTCTAACAGCCTGAGCGGCTACACTCCATTCCACGAGAACTTCAGCAAACTATCAGTCACAGAACAGATCATCAGAGGAGAGTTCACCATGGTCCCGTCCAAGTGGAAAAACGTCTCTGACCAAGGTAAGAAATCCACAGCTGCACCTATTTTCTGTTTAGCTGAGGATTGATCAGGTTGAGCAACATTTGTTTCTTTGTTTCAGCTAAAGATGTGGTGAGAAAGCTGCTTGAGGTCGATCCTAGCAAGAGGATGACTATCCGTGAAGCGCTCCAGCACCCCTGGTTAAAGGTAGCTCCTGCAGCCTCACTACCACACCTGTATTAACACACCTGTACTGGTTAAAGGTAGCTCCTGCAGCCTCACTACCACACCTGTCTTAACGCACCTGTACTGGTTAAAGGTAGCTCCTGCAGCCTCACTACCACACCTGTATTAACGCACCAGTACTGGTTAAAGGTAGCTCCTGCAGCCTCACTACCACACCTGTGTTAACGCACCAGTACTGGTTAAAGGTAGCTCCTGCAGCCTCACTACCACACCTGTGTTAACGCACCAGTACTGGTTAAAGGTAGCTCCTGCAGCCTCACTACCACACCTGTATTAACGCACCAGTACTGGTTAAAGGTAGCTCCTGCAGCCTCACTACCACACCTGTATTAACGCACCAGTACTGGTTAAAGGTAGCTCCTGCAGCCTCACTACCACACCTGTATTAACGCACCTGTACTGGTTAAAGGTAGCTCCTGCAGCCTCACTACCACACCTGTATTAACGCACCTGTACTGGTTAAAGGTAGCTCCTGCAGCCTCACTACCACACCTGTCTTAACGCACCTGTACTGGTTAAAGGTAGCTCCTGCAGCCTCACTACCACACCTGTGTTAACGCACCTGTACTGGTTAAAGGTAGCTCCTGCAGCCTCACTACCACACCTGTGTTAACGCACCAGTACTGGTTAAAGGTAGCTCCTGCAGCCTCACTACCACACCTGTATTAACACACCAGTACTGGTTAAAGGTAGCTCCTGCAGCCTCACTACCACACCTGTATTAAACACACCTGTACTGGTTAAAGGTAGCTCCTGCAGCCTCACTACCACACCTGTATTAACACACCAGTACTGGTTAAAGGTAGCTCCTGCAGCCTCACTACCACACCTGTATTAACACACCAGTACTGGTTAAAGTCAGCTCCTGCAGCCTCACTACCACACCTGTATTAACACACCTGTACTGGTTAAAGGTAGCTCCTGCAGCCTCACTACCACACCTGTATTAACACACCTGTACTGGTTAAAGGTAGCTCCTGCAGCCTCACTACCACACCTGTATTAACACACCTGTACTGGTTAAAGGTAGCTCCTGCAGCCTCACTACCACACCTGTATTAACACACCTGTACTGGTTAAAGGTAGCTCCTGCAGCCTCACTACCACACCTGTATTAACACACCTGTACTGGTTAAAGGTAGCTCCTGCAGTCTCACTACCACACCTGTATTAACACACCTGTACTGGTTAAAGGTAGCTCCTGCAGTCTCACTACCACACCTGTATTAACACACCTGTACTGGTTAAAGGTAGCTCCTGCAGCCTCACTACCACACCTGTATTAACACACCTGTACTATGTGTTGGCACACCAATGCTATACTTGTTCCAACACCCGTGTGCTAGAACTATGCTAACGCACCTGTACTACCTCTGCCTGACATGCACTACTTCAGTCTCCAGTTTTTCCAGGTGCATCATGGGTATTGGGTTTGGGTATTAAAGGCTTTGTAGCAGAATTTCCAGGTGTGTCTGGGATAAAAAAACTTTAAACCTATTTAAAACATGAAAATGTATTCCACCCCTCCCATTGGTTGGCACTGATCCAAGCACTGCCCTCTACAGATCTTTTCCATGCTTGACCAATTAGAAGTGTTTGAGCTTCAGAGGCAGATCAGCTGTCTGTAGGTTTGTTGTGTCCGTTTCAGAACGTTTGATGTCACGGCGACTCGAGTTTGTAACACGCGTGTCAGTGGGTTGACCCTAACCCATACAGGTAATCGACTGTAACCTTTGAAGCCCAACACCATTGACTGACTGGTGGTTGCAGGATCAGCTGATGCTGGAGACGGCTCGTCGGCTCATGTACCCATCAGGAGACGCTCCTCCACCTGCTGCACAGGTAACCACACATACAAGCACATTCAGTATTCCTGCAGTGACTCCATGTCAACCTGACTGGCTCCTCCCACCAACAGGAAGTGGAGTCATCAGAAAAAATGACAAGAAAACGAGGAAGAGGGGATGGCGAAGAGCTGGCCCCACCCCCAGCCAAGCGAAGCCAGGCTTCGCCTCCTGTCCCCGTCTAGAGGACTCAAAGCTGCTGTTTAGTTTTTTATTTGTAAGTTTATTTGATGAAAGTTTGTTGTCTGATTCAGTTTGACAGTGATGAATGCCAGAGTAGATCACGGTTCTGATGGAGCTCACATGGACCAGAAGAGCTCTGAACTCAGAGGAACCACTCAGAGACAGGAAATGAGAATTTGCAGATTTATTTCTATTTTTGTTACGACTTTTAAAAGTGCATTAAGTGCAATTAAAGGTGTTAAAGATTGCCGACTGGATTAGAACCCAGCTGATTCTTCAGGGTGGGAGGATGAATGATGTTTAACTATCATTTCCTTCTGACTGAGAGGCTCCGCCCCCTCTGACATCACATTTTGGCTTGGCGGCGGTCTCTTAAGGCGTAGAGCACGGCATGTGCTTCATCAAATGACTTGCCAACAGCTGATTGGACGCGGCTCCTCCAGCGCTGCAGCTGTGGGTGGTCCTTCAAGATGTCCCGCCCGGCTCCTAGAGGCTGCAGACAAAACACTGAGCATGCTCAGAAACAACCCAGTCCCTGCCCTCTTGACTGATCTCACCTGCATGAGCTCACAGATGGCAAGCAGATCAGCCACAGTGATGTCATCGCCACAGAGGAATGGCTGCCGGCGAAGGAACATGGTCTCCAGTTTGTCCAGCGTGTTTTTGAGGTTTGAAAGTGCATTATTCAAAGCCACCTTGTCCACCGCTGAGCCCATGTGCCTGGGCAGCAACACCTGCGTGGGCGGAGTCTGATTATGTCAGGGGAAGAGGTCACAGAGGGGGGCGGGTTACAGGAAGTGGGTGTTTACCTCCAGTATGAAAACTTTAGCGGCGTGTGCACGTGTGTTTGTGTGATGCCAGGCCGTGTACTCGTCCACACGGGCCCGCTGCTGTGGTTGCCGTGGATACCAGTGCTCAGGGACATCGTACTGCGTTGCCAGGTACTTCAGAATGGCATCGCTGCAACAGGTAAACAGGCGGGTAAGATAACCACCTGAGGGACTGATGACACCACCATGAATATTTGGATGGAACATTCTGGATGGGATGTACAGGTGGTTCTACTGGAACAGGATAGTCCTTTCATCTGGAGAGGACAAAACCAGCCCTGACTGCCAGACTAGCGAGCTGAAAACGGGTAGATTTGCTTTAGTTACAGGTTAACAATCACAACTGACCATGTAATAAAACACCCAAGTACACGTGAAAGTCAGTTATTTATGTTTATTCATTTAGCAGATTCAATCAGAAGGGTTTGTGGGTTAGAAGCATGCAAATCCCGGGATTTGAACCTACAACCTTTTCTAGCAGCAGTGCCACTATCACTAAACCTGGAACCATCTAGTCATAAATATGAAAGCTAGTGAGATTTGGACAAACTGCAAAACTCTTAACACGGTCAGACTTTGGTCACAAGAATTGTACACAGTTCCCAACCAATCAGAAGACAGGTGGGCGTGGCTAGCTAAAGTTTTTTGAATGACCGCCCTGAATCGGCTCATTGTGGAAGGTACTGAAACTGTCGAGAATAAAACTGCTGAAATCGCTTCACTGGAGTCCAGAGAACTAAAATGTCTCCTTTAATGAAACTAGAGAAACGTTATAATGAAGAAGTAATCGATGGCCTGTGTGAAGTTTCAACAGCTCTTCATCTTTACTTTCTACTAACCAGCTAATCTCTAATCGATCACATCTGATGAAAATAAAACACAGAAAAGCACCTTTGACAACACTCGAGGACAAAGAAGCAGATTGAGGAGGTTTGTTAGATGTGTGTGTGTGTGTGTGTGTGTGTGTGTGTGTGTGTGTGTGTGTGTGTGTACACCTTTCAGTAAGGATGAAACCACTGTCCACCAGAACTGGGACCTTCTGCATCAAGTTCATGTTTGTAAATTCTGGAGTTCGATGTTCTCCTGAAAACATCAGAAGTCAGCAAAGCGTTTAAAATAAACCAGATGTGACTAACTCCAGGTTAAAAATAAACCAGATGTGACTGACTCCAGGTTAAAAATAAACCAGATGTGACTGACTCCAGGTTAAAAATAAACCAGATGTGACTGAATCCAGGTTAAAAATAAACCAGATGTGACTGACTCCAGGTTAAAAATAAACCAGATGCGACTGACTCCAGGTTAAAAATAAACCAGATGCGACTGACTCCAGGTTAAAAATAAACCAGATGCGACTGACTCCAGGTTAAAAATAAACCAGATGCGACTGACTCCAGGTTAAAATAAACCAGATGTGACTGACTCCAGGTTAAAATAAACCAGATGTGACTGACTCCAGGTTAAAATAAAACAGATGCGACTGACTCCAGGTTAAAAATAAACCAGATGCGACTGACTCCAGGTTAAAATAAAACCAGATGCGACTGACTCCAGGGTAAAATAAAACAGATGTGACTGACTCCAGGTTAAAAATAAACCAGATGCAATTGACTCCAGGTTAAAATGAAACAGATGTGACTGACTCCAGGTTAAAATTAAACCAGATGCGACTGACTCCAGGTTAAAATAAAACCAGATGCGACTGACTCCAGGGTAAAATAAAACAGATGTGACTGACTCCAGATTAAAAATAAACCAGATGCAATTGACTCCAGGTTAAAATGAAACAGATGTGACTGACTCCAGGTTAAAATTAAACCAGATGTGACTGACTCCAGGTTAAAATAAACCAGATGCGACTGACTCCAGGTTAAAAACAAACCAGATGCGACTGACTCCAGGTTAAAAACAAACCAGATGCGACTGACTCCAGGTTAAAATAAAACAGATGTGATTGACTCCAGGTTAAAATAAACCAGATGTGACTGACTCCAGGTTGAAATAAACCAGATGCAATTGACTCCAGGTTAAAATAAACCAGATGTGACTGACTCCAGGTTAAAAATAAACCAGATGCGACTGACTCCAGGTTAAAAATAAACCAGATGCGACTGACTCCAGGTTAAAAATAAACCAGATGCGACTGACTCCAGGTTAAAATAAACCAGATGTGACTGACTCCAGGTTAAAAAATAAACCAGATGTGACTGACTCCAGGTTAAAAATAAACCAGATGCGACTGACTCCAGGTTAAAATAAAACCAGATGCGACTGACTCCAGGGTAAAATAAAACAGATGTGACTGACTCCAGGTTAAAAATAAACCAGATGCAATTGACTCCAGGTTAAAATAAACCAGATTTGACTGACTCCAGGTTAAAATGAAACAGATGTGACTGACTCCAGGTTAAAAATAAACCAGATGCAACTGACTACAAGTTAAAATAAACCAGATGTGACTGGCTCCAGGTTAAAAATAAACCAGATGCGACTGACTCCAGGTTAAAATGAAACAGATGTGACTGACTCCAGGTTAAAAATAAACCAGATGCAACTGACTACAAGTTAAAATAAACCAGATGTGACTGACTCCAGGTTAAAAATAAACCAGATGCAATTGAATCCAGGTTAAAATAAACCAGATGTGACTGACTCCAGGTTAAAACAGATGTGACTGACTCCAGGTTAAAACAGATGTGACTGACTCCAGGTTAAAACAGATGTGACTGACTCCAGGTTAAAAATAAACCAGATGTGACTGACTCCAGGTTAAAAATAAACCAGATGTGACTGACTCCAGGTTAAAAATAAACCAGATGCGACTGACTCCAGGTTAAAAATAAACCAGATGCGACTGACTCCAGGTTAAAAATAAACCAGATGCGACTGACTCCAGGTTAAAAATAAACCAGATGCGACTGACTCCAGGTTAAAAATAAACCAGATGCGACTGACTCCAGGTTAAAAATAAACCAGATGCGACTGACTCCAGGTTAAAAATAAACCAGATGCAACTGACTCCAGGTTAAAAATAAACCAGATGCGACTGACTCCAGGTTAAAAATAAACCAGATGCAACTGACTCCAGGTTAAAAATAAAACAGATGTGACTGACTCCAGGTTAAAAATAAACCAGATGCAATTGACTCCAGGTTAAAATAAACCAGATGCGACTGACTCCATGTTAAAAATAAACCAGATGTGACTGACTCCAGAGGAAGATCTTCTGGTGGAACGTTTCAGACACCTGAATATTTCTGTTGACCTACAGAAACTAAATCCACCAGCAGTCAAAAGCTGATGGGGTGTCAGGATCAGCTGATTTTGATAACCATGGAAACTTCAGCACGGGATCAGACATGCTTTACATCAGTAGCTTAGATTTGTGAAAGTCACTGTACAGCTCAGCTTAAACATTTCCCAACCTGAACATGACATTATCCACCTTCTATAAGTCAAAATGACCAACGCTGCCTGTCTGATGAAAGGAGCAAACCAAACCAGCTCAGCTGGTCAGTTACTGTGATTAATAACGGGGGTGATTCCTTTGATCACAGAGATCACACTAACGCACGCGCCTGTTCCGACCACCTGTTTCTGCGCATTGACCAGCTGGTTCGGCTCCGTCTACTCTCTGGTACGTTTGTTTTATTCCGTTTCTGGTGTATAGGAGGAAGTTATGGAAACTAACCCGAACCTGGTTACCTGCTCAGTGACACGAGGCTGAAGTTAGCTTCCGATTCCAAAAACGGCTAAAGGGCCATTACACCCAATTTTTCTCTACTCTGACCATCTGTAATCTGCTCTAGCTCAAAAACTACAACAGCCACACCGTTCAAACCTGTTCTAGATTATTCTACTATAATAGCAGATTGCATACAACCTTGTTTGGGATTTGTGAAACCTTTTCCAGATTTGTGAAACTTCAACAAAGCCAGATTTATGTTTTTTCAGCACACTGTGTTTTATTTGATCTGCTATTATAGTAGAATAATCTAGAACAGGTCTGAACAGTGTGGCTGTTGTAGTTTTTGCGCTAGAGCAGCGTAAAGATGGTCAGAGTAGAGAAAAATTGGGTGTAATGGCCCTTTAGCCGTTTTCCGAATCGGAAGCCGACTTCAGCCTTGTCTCAAGTGACGTGGTTAGTTTGTAGCTCACCTTTCCTCAGCGCCACGGCGTGGACTTTGTGCGGGATCTTGGTACAGGTGAGCAGGATGTAGACCGCCCTGCAGGGCTGAGACAGCAGGTCCAGGTACACCTGCACCGGTCGGCCCGCTGCCATGGAGATGGAGCCCATCAGAAACAGCTAGCCGGGAGGAAACACCAACCAACTTACTCGGTAAAAACCCTCCGGAGTCCGCTGCGTTTGGTCAGCTGCCGACTGCTTTACGCATGCGCAGAGCCCCTCCAATAGCAGCTCCTTACAGTGGTCACGTGATAGTCGCCGACACAATTAAAGGTCTTTGCAAATACAAAAAAAAGGGATTTATTTATTTAGAAAGTGCAAAAAGGTTCTGTTAACTTTAACACTGAACCCGTTTGTGCTTCAGGTTCTGGAGGGTTTCCGGTTCCGCTCCGCGTTCCTGAAGAAACCACAAACATAAAACTGAAATGATTAAACATGAGGCCACCACAGATGGGAGGTGCTTTAAGAACACCACAGGAACCAGAACTATTGCTTCAACTGTTTTCCGATGTAGAACCCGAGAGTCCATGTGAGAGTTTACGCTCTGGTTCTGATCCAGTCTGACCCAGCCCAGTTTGTGGTGGCTGGTTTTGTGGAGCCCGCTCCGGGTCCGTGGTGGACCTGTTGACGATCCGCATTCCTGAGAAGTGATTGGCTGAAGCTGTGAGGTCACCAGACAGCAGCAGAGATCTCTGCAGGTGGAAGAACAGCTGTTGTGAGAAACAGTCACACCTGGCGGCAGGTATGTCAGGACCTCCTTGCCGGGACTCACCACAACCTTCCTGTTTCTTCCTCTCTCTTGGATCTTTTTCAGCGGCTCATCCTCTTCTCCTTCTTTTTCTTTTTCTTCCTCCTCCCTCTGATTGACTGGATGGGATGTCTCCTCCGTGATTGGCTGCATGGTAGCCAGGAGGGCAGGGAGAGTGAAGCAGGACAGGAAGCGGGCCTTCAAGAGTTGGTAGGCGGGGTTTAACGAGTAACGCTCTGCCACCATCCGACGTAACAGCTCCACCTGCTCCTCTTGGCTGGGAATGATGGCGGGAGCTGCAAGGAGACAAAACAAACATCTGAGAACACACCTGAACTCCTCAGGTAAGACCCAAATGAGGAGAGTGGCTCAGGTGGGTTACCTGGATGGTCTTCAGCAGCTCTGACATCGGATGTGGAGTCTGGTAAGTCTGCAGCGGAGTGGGCGGGGTCTGGATTGTTGGCACCATTCAGCAGCTGAAGCGATGATGTCATCAAAGCTTTTTTGGTGCGGAGCAGATTTCTGAATGTGCTCAGGTTGCTGAAAAAAGGTGGCAGGTAAGGGAGTGCCGACCTGGCTCCAGGTACAGCCACACCCCCACGTCCACTCAGCCAACCACACACCTCCTCTGTGGGTTCCTGGAACATCAGGGCGGGGTTAAACTGCAGTCCCTCTGTCCTGAGGGGAGGAGCTTTCACAGACTCCACCTTGATCACTCCCTTATATGGAAAGATCAAGTCAGGTTCTTGGCAACGGTTCGAGTCATGTGACCTCGGAATGGGCATTAACTGGCAAGTGGGTGTGGCATAAAAAGGATTGGGCGGATTGAAAACTGGATCCCGGGATGCAGCAGGTGGTTTTAGTCTGACAGATGGGAGGCTTCCGGCTGTGGGAGGGGGAGGGGCCTGAGGCGCTGGTTGGACTGGGCTTGGGACAGACATCAGTTGCATGTGTGGGGGCGGAGCCAGGGGAACTAGACCAGTGGGGGTCATGACCCACAATGTCTGATGAAAGTTCAACCTGGCAATTTGTGGGAGGGGTGGAGTCTGCGGGAGGGGTGTAGTCTGCGGGAGGGGTGTAGTCTGTGGGGGGGGTGTAGTCTGTGGGAGGGGTGTAGTCTGTGGGAGGGGTGGAGTCTGTGGGAGGGGTGTAGTCTTCGGGAGGGGTGTAGTCTTCGGGAGGGGTGGAGTCTGCGGGAGGGGTGTGGTCTTCGGGAGGGGTGTAGTCTGTGGGAGGGGTGTAGTCTGCGGGAGAGGTGGAGTCTTTGGGAGGGGTGGAGTCTGTGGGAGGGGTGTAGTCTTTGGGAGGGGTGGAGTCTGCGGGAGGGGTGGAGTCTGCGGCAGGGGCGCAATCACCTGCTTCCTGCGAGTTCGGGACTTCTGCTTCGGCTGAGCTGAGGAGGCGGAGCTTCTCCCCTTTCTTTCAGCCTGGAAACACACAGAAGAGTCAGTCGGCTTTTTTACCCAATCAGATCTCAGAACAAAGAAACGGAGTCAGAAACTGGGCTCACCTCGGCCAAGGCTTCTCGAATTTTGAAACTTGGCTTGCGGAGGCGTTTCCCATCCAGGGTCACTCCTGGCCCGGAACTGCCCGCCTCCTCTTGCTGTTCCTCCCCCTTCCTTTTCCTGCCTTCAGGCTCTGGGGTCGCCGTGGGGGCCGAATCAGAGCCTTTTGGGGCATTGTCAACAGCGCTGTAATTGTGGTCCGTGTCTATTGTGGAGGTAGGCGGAGCTAAACCGAGGCTTTCAGCAGGGGAAAAAGAGAACGTGCCAGGAGCCGGAGGATGGGGAGCAGAGCCAGTTTTCTGGGTTAGATCCTTTGCTGATGACGAGTCCCTCGTGGTTTTCGGCTGGTGAGTCAAACACAAGATGATCAGAGACCAACAGACACGGCTCGGGGGGGGGTGAACATTTTGCATAGTGAGGGGTGGGACCTCTCCCGATTGGCTGGACAGCAACCAATCCTGTGTGTTTGTGTGCTAGGCTAAGCTAGTCAGGTGAAGAGAGTGGAAGTAGCGCCACCTGGAGCCCACCGTGAGTACGAGAGTTTACAGTTGAGTGCTTTTGCTGATTGTCAGAAAGAGAAATCACCTGAGCGGGAGTTACCTGAGCTTTCTGCTGAGCTCCATCCACACCTGTACCTGCTGCCATGCTCTGGCTGCTGCAGGTGGCCTCCTCCCTCTGCTCTCTCCGTGTGGGTGGAGTCACGGCGAGGCTCGGAGCAGCAGGGGAGGTTCCCGATGAGATTAAAGTGGTGCTGTCACTGGTCACAGCAGAGCCGATGGGAAAGGCCTGGGGAGGGGGCAAAGCTAACGGGATGAGAACTGGGTTAGTGGTTGGTAGTGTTGAGATGAAAGGAGGAGCTCCTGTAGGAGGAGGTCTCATGTTGGTAAAGGAAGGAGATGCAACAGTGGGCTGAGAGGTCGGAGGAGGTAGGAGGAAGACCTGAGGAGTCGGGTGACCAGGAACCTGCAGGAGAACACACGGCTGCAGCTTCTGCTGCGGCGCCTCCTGAAGCCTCAGCCTGCCCTGCTCGTCCTCCTCCTGAAGGAGTTGTGCAGTCTTCTTCCAAATGTTATTCCTGACAAGTGATGAAGCAGGGGGCGGAGCCTGATGCACCATCTTTTTCTTTCTCTGCAGGATCATTTCCTTGCAGCCAACAACGTCAACATTCATGGCCTGGAGGAACAGCACGAAGGCGGAGGAGGTGGAAATGTTTCTCCTCTCCGATTTCTCTCTCAGGACATCAGCGACAGTCTTGCGCCTCCTTTCCTTGATCAGCAGGTTTCCGATCCACGGTGTGACCGCAGCCTGCAGTGTCAAATCCAAGCTCCTGTCCGCCAGCTTGCTACTGGGGGGCAGCGCGGTGGACTCCTTCTTTATGAGGTCCAGGTAAGTTTTCAGCTGGCAACATTTCACCATCATCATGGCGGCGCTGTTGTGGCGCTCCTCACGGTGCAGCAGTCTGAGAGGAGCTCCAAAGATGACAGAGCTTCCCGACTCTTCCACCACAGTGGAGCGGACACACTTCCCGTCTGGGGAATTGGACGATGAAGACAGGACCACCGGTTGAAAATTCAGCGATGGGCCGGTCTCAGATTTCTCTGTAGGGATCCACTCCTTCATGGGTGGGATCATGTACTCCTCGTCCTCTTCCTCTAGCTCTGTGGCCTCCTGCTCTGTGGTCTCCTGCTCTATGGCCTCCTGCTCTGTGGTCTCCTGCTCTATGGTCTCCACCTCTGTGGTCTCCTGCTCTATGGTCTCTTGCTCTGTGGTCTCCTGCTCTGTGGTCTCCACCTCTACGGTCTCCAGCTCTATGATCTCCTGCTCTATGGTCTCCTGCTTTATGGTCTCTTTCATCCGCTTTCTCTTTTTCTTCCTGTCTTCATCACTGTCTGTGTCCAGCACCATGTCCTCATCCTCTTCTCCGTCAGTTACCTCCACCTCTTCGTTTATATCCTCCTCCTCCTCCTTTGTGATCTTCACAAATCTCCCGATTTTCCTCTTAGCCTTAGCCTTTCCTCCTCCTCTTGTGGTCTGCTGTCTCCTTACGTAAGGCTGTAAGACAGAGACAACAAACCCCACCATCAGGTCCAAGACCAGAACTCACCAGGTCTTCATGTCTCCTTCCCAACCGCTGGATCACAACCAGCTGTCTGTAATTCCTCCATTCTGCATTTCCATTCCAACCACATTCGTTATCCGTCCCTCACAATTATAAAGAGAAATAATAATTCAACAGAATTCAAAATGTACTGAAGTGATGCGGTTCTAGGACGGGGTGATTTTGAAGGATCGGTGAAAGGATTTACTCGATTATTCATGTGCAAAATTAGACTTTACTGTGCTTGATAAACAGGTAAATGTCCTTCTTAGGGTTCTACAGCCCCCCAAGGCGCTTTGCAACGCGGTCACACACGGGTGACGATGAGCTACGATGGGGCGCACCGACAGAGGCGAGGCTGCCGAACACCACCAGCAGGCAAGGTGGGTTAAGGGTCTTGCCCAAGGACACAACAGCAGCATCCACCGACAGAGCCGGGCTCAAACCTTCTGATTACTGGACAACCCGCTTTACCTCCTGAGCTACAGCTGCCCTCAAGGTAACATGATACGGAGGCCCACAGCGGCCAAAATACCTGAGGAACATCCATGAATGGTTCCCTACTCGCTGATGAGACACACGACATTTTTACCTCATCTAAAGAAAATACATCTATTTTATCCTGGTGCAAGAAAGATGTAACAGTGTTATAGAGGACCATAAGATTATGGCTCCGCCCCTAGTAGCAAAGAAGAAGAAGAAGAAAAAAAAAAGGAAGAATAAGAAAAAAAGAAAAGAAAAAGAAGAAACAAAGAAGAAAAAGAAGAAAAAGAAAAAGAAGAAAAAGAAAGGAAAGAAAAAGAAAGAAAAGAAAAAAGAAAGAAAAAAAGAAGAAAAGAAAGAACAAAAGAAAAAGAAAGAAAAGAAAAAAGAAAAAGAAGAAAAAGAAAGAAAAAAGAAAAAGAAGGAAGAAAAAAAGAAGAAAAAAGAAGAAAAAAAAGAAGAAAAAAAAGAAGAAGAATAAAAAGAAAGAAAAAGGAAAAAGAAAGAAAAAGAAAAAGAAAGAAAAAGAAGGAAGAAAAATAAAGAAAAAAGAAAAAGAAAAAAGAAAGAAAGAAAGAGATGAAGAGAAAGAAGATGAAGAAAAAGATGAAGAGAAAGAAGAAAAAAGATAAAGAAAAAGAAGAAAAAATAGGAAGAAAAAGAAAGAAAAAGAAAAAAAAGAAGAAATAAAAGAAAAAGAAAAAGAAGGAAAAAGATGAAGAGAAAGAAGAAAAAGATGAAAAAAAGAAAATATCATTTCTAAAGCGCCTCTCAAGATAAAAATCACGAGGCGCTTCACAAAAACAGAAAAATGTAAAAATATAAAAAAGCATTTAGAAAATGTTGAAAAATATATTTAAAATGAGCAAAAATAGACAATTGTGATTAAAATAAGGTTAAGAAAGAGAGAGAGTGAACAGGAAAGAGGGGAATCAGTGGATCCTGAGGAAGGTGGAATAGGTGGGGAGAGCAGAATAAAGAGAGAGAGGTGAAGAAGGTCATACAAAAGCCAGCTTGAACAAGTGAGTCTTCAGCTGCTTTTTAAAGGAGACCACTGAGTCCACTGGTCTCAGGCTCAGGGGGAGAGAGGTCCAGAGTCTGGGGGCCACAGCAGCAGATGATCTGTCACCTTTGACCTTTAGCCTGGTGCTGCACAACCAGTAGGCTTTGATCACTGGACCTCAGGGACCTGCTGGGGGTGTCGGGACTAAGAAGATCACCAATGTAAGATGGTGCTTGTCCATGTAAGGCCCTATAGACCAGAACCAGGATCTTGAAATGAACCCTGAAGGTGACTGGCAGCCAGTGAAGCTGGAGGAGAAGCGGGGTGATGTGGGTGTGTTTGGAGGACTTGGTCAGAAGCCGAGCACAGGCGTTCTGAACCACCTGTAGACGGTTCAGGGAGGTTCTGCTCAGACACGTGAAAAGAGAGTTACAGTAGTCTAAGCGTGAGGAGATGAAGGTGTGGAGAACTGTCTCAAGTTCAGAGCGGGACAGGACGGGACTCAGCTTACCCGAGTAAAACAAGTCATTTTCCTCCACTCTCGCATGCATTGAGCATCATAACGATGAGGAATCTCCGCTGCGATCTTCGCCCAACGACCTAAAACACATCATCGTCATCGTCATCTTCATCGTCTTCACCGTCATTCAGAAAAAGCAAATGCTTACCAATTCCGTGTTTCACCACCAGAAACTTCAGCAGCTCCTGCTCATGTGTGCTAAACGGTTCTCTGTTGATGTCCTTCCGGAGACAGTCCAAATACCTGGACACAAGTCAACCCCGTCAACCCGGAGATCTAGACACCACGGCCTGTCCTGGCTCCTGTCTCACCTGTCTCTGCAGCCGCTGTCGGTGCGTCCAGGAACATCCAGCCTGACCTTCCACCAGCACTCTCCATGACGAGACACGGCTTTAAGGAGGAGCTGGAGGACAGAGACAGGAGGACAGTACTTTGATACCAGACTCTTCACAGTTCACACCGACGAGAAGCAGATCCGTCCACTCTGGGCGTCCGAATGAGGACAGGAAGACCGATACACACCTGGTCTTCCTCTTTGGTCCACGGGCCTTTCTTCAGGCGTGGGTCCAAAACCTGCATCCACCTGTTGAGGAGCTGACCTGGATCACGACCCTCCATGAAGTAACTGACTGTGAGTAGAAGAGACGGGGCAGGTTGGTGTCACACAGCGATGATGTCACACTGAAATGATGTCAGAGCGTGATGTCATTACTCTGAGTGTAGGGGATGTAGTTTCCTATCCTCATCTTCTCCACAAGCGCTTTAAACCGAGCATCTTCTTCTGCAGTCCAGCTGCTACGTCTCAGAGACTTTGAGACAAAACGCTGGAACATCTGAAGACACATGAAGGCCGTCCTCCCCGTCTGAGAGACGGGTCAGAGAGAGAGAGAGAGAGACGGGTCAGATGGAAAGAAGTGGGTTTAGTGAGAGAAAGACGGGTCAGATAGGACTTCCTCACCCCCAGCTCCTCAGCGATTCTCTCCCAGTGCCTCTCTTGGTGTCTCCTGCTGATCCCCTTCAGCTGCAGCACCTCCTCTTTGCTCCATGCCGCCTTATTGATGGACGGATGCAGGAAGTTCTGCCAGAAGAGACGGATGTCGTCTGCATCCTTTGTCCCTTCAAACTGAAGGGGAGAGGGAGTCAGCTGGTCCATCAGCTGATCGATCAGCTGACCGACTCTTACTCACGTCGATGTTTGAGATTTTCTGCCAGTCGTGCTCTTCATATCGGCTGCCAATCATCTCGTCCCCCTTCTTCTGCCTGACCAATGAGAGCACAGAACAGGACATGATGCCTCTGCCCAGGGCCGCCTGCGGACCGAGCTTTGGTAGGGTTGAATTTCAGCGTAATCCTGCGAGTCCACGTGCAGCGTGACTCAAGGACAGACCATCTCAGTGACGGGACGTGCGGTGCAACGGGTCATCAAAGGCTAAATAAACCGCTCTCTCCAAGTTCTCCTTGTTCACTCCGAAGAGGCGTTTGGAAAAAGTTGGATTTGTTACTAAACTTTCGAACGAGTCACGACCCAACCCGACTGCCGGAGAGTGGGGCTGTTTGGCGCCCAGGCCACCGGAGAATATCCCAGTGGCCTGGGCGCCGCTGGTGTGAGCGGAACTATCCAACCACGCCACCTAGTGGTAGAGCTGGAGCTGGCCAGCCTTAGGAGATGGTGTCTCCTGACCTGCACTGACCTTTTGAGGTCAGGTTTCTTAATAACCTTACCTGAGCAGGTCTATCTCTTTCTCCAGACCTTCTATCTGCTTTCTGAGCTGGAACTGCTCATCTTCGTTTGCAGTGGACATCTTCTGAGTCAGGTAATCCACCCTGGGGAAGGCAGAGGGGGACTCAGGAGGATCCGACAACAACAACAACAACAACAACAACTCAAGAGGAAGAACAGCAGCTCTGCTCACTTGGACAGTTTGGGTTGGATGAGTCTCTTCAGACTGTCTCTGCTCACAGAGTGGATCAGCAGGCTCTTGTGCCAGCTCTGCCCTGAACACACACACACACACACGCACACACACACGCACACACACACACAGTTTGAGATCTGTCCAGATGAAGCACCAAGACCACCAGAAACAGTTCTACCTACATCGTTTGGCTCGGAGCTTCTTCTCATCGGGACATCCTGCCATCCTCTGAGCTCTCAGACGGGCCTCCTGATTGGCTGGAGGACCCTGGACACAAACGCACACAACCTCTGCTTGGTAAGATGCCATCAGAGTGTTTCTGTCCTACAGTGAAGATGTTTATGTCCTTGCAGATACTTTTACTCTCTACCAAAAAGCTTCTGTGAATGATAACTGGTCAAACAGTGAAGGTCTGCTGTACGCAAAATGGGACGTGGCCCAGCAGCAGGTGGGTGGAAGGTCTTGGGGGTTCATCTAGGTGATTTTCAGGAGAGACACTAGAAGACATTTAGTATCTGGTTGTCCAGGGAGCTTTGGGTTCATCTGTCTTCTAGGGGCGGGGCTTGCTCCTCTGGAACCAGCTTATCGTTATCGGTTCAGAGAAACACTGGATCTCCAGAAGAGGATGGTCTACAGTGTCCACCAACAGACATATAATCTTAACAGATGTCAGATTAGGGACTCGCTGGAATTTCAGTCAGCACAGGAGAACTTATTACACAACACTAAACCGGTCAAGACGAGACCCAGACCAGATCAAGACTAAACCAGACCAGATCTGGACCAGACCCAGACCAGATCTAGACTAAACCAGACCAGATCAAGACTAAACCAGACCAGATCTAGACCAGACCCAGACTAGATCAAGACTAAACCAGACCAGATCTAGACCAGACCCAGACCAGATCTAGACCAGACCCAGACTAGATCTAGACTAAACCCAGACCAGATCAAGACCAGACCCAGACTAGATCAAGACTAAACCAGACCAGATCTAGACCAGACCCAGACCAGATCTAGACCAGACCAGACCAGATCTAGACTAAACCCAGACCAGATCAAGACCAGACCCAGACTAGATCAAGACTAAACCAGACCAGATCTAGACCAGACCCAGACCAGATCTAGACTAAACCCAGACCAGATCAAGACCAGACCCAGACTAGATCAAGACTAAACCAGACCAGATCTAGACCAGACCCAGACCAGATCTAGACTAAACCAGACCAGATCAAGACTAAACCAGACCAGATCTAGACCAGACCCAGACTAGATCAAGACTAAACCAGACCAGATCTAGACCAGACCCAGACAAGATCTAGACTAAACCAGACCAGATCTAGACTAAACTAGACCAGATCTAGACTAAACTAGACCAGATCTAGACTAAACTAGACCAGATCTAGACTAAACCAGACCAGATCTATACCAGACCCAGACCAAATCTAGACTAACCAGACACGATCAAAACTAAACCAGACCAGATCTAGACCAGACCCAGACCAGATCTAGACCAGACCCAGACCAGATCTAAACTAAACCAGACCAAGACCATATCTAGACTAAACCAGACCAGATCTAGACCAGACCCAGACCAGATCAAGACGAAACCAGACCAGATCTAGACCAGACCATATCTAGACTAAACTAGACAACATCTAGACTAAACCAGACCAGATCTAGACTAAACTAGACCAGATCTAGACTAAACCAAGCCAGATCTATACCAGACCCAGACCATATCTAGACTAAACCAGACCAGATCTAGACCAGACCCAGACCAGATCTAGACTAAACTAGACCACATCTAGGCTAAACCAGACCAGATCTAGACCAGACCCAGACCATATCTAGACTAAACTAGACCACATCTAGACTAAACCAGACCAGATCTAGACAAGACCCAGACAAGCTCTAGACCAGATCTAGACCAGACCCAGACTAAACCAGACCAGATCTAGACTAAACTAGACCAGATCTAGACTAAACTAGAACAGATCTAGACTAAACCAGACCAGATCTATACCAGACCCAGACCAAATCTAGACTAAACCAGACAAGATCTAGACTAACCAGACCAGATCAAAACTAAACCAGACCAGATCTAGACCAGACCCAGACCAGATCTAGACCAGACCCAGACCAGATCTAAACTAAACCAGACCCAGACCATATCTAGACTAAACCAGACCAGATCTAGACCAGACCCAGACCAGATCAAGACTAAACCAGACCAGATCTAGACCAGACCATATCTAGACTAAACTAGACCACATCTAGACTAAACCAGACCAGATCTAGACTAAACTAGACCAGATCTAGACTAAACCAAACCAGATCTATACCAGACCCAGACCATATCTAGACTAAACCAGACCAGATCTAGACCAGACCCAGACCAGATCTAGACTAAACTAGACCACATCTAGGCTAAACCAGACCAGATCTAGACCAGACCCAGACCATATCTAGACTAAACTAGACCACATCTAGACTAAACCAGACCAGATCTAGACTAAACTAGATCAGATCTAGACTAAACCAGACCAGATCTAGACCAGACCCAGACATTATCTAGACCAAACCAGACCAGATCTAGACCAGACCCAGATCAGATCAAGACTAAACCAGACCAGATCTAGACCAGACCCAGACCATATCTAGACTAAACTAGACCACATCTAGACTAAACCAGACCAGATCTAGACCACACCCCGACAAGATCTAGACTAAACTAGACCAGATCTAGACTAAACTAGACCAGATCTAGACTAAACCAGACCAGCTCTATACCAGACCCAGACCAGATCTAGACCAGACCCAGACCAGATCTAAACAAAACCAGACCAGATCTAGACTGAACCAGACCAGATCTAGACTGAACCAGACCAGATCTAGACCAGACCCAGACCAGATCAAGACTAAACCAGACCAGATCAAGACTAAACCAGACCAGATCTAGACCAGACCCAGACTAGATCAAGACTAAACCAGACCAGATCTAGACCAGACCCAGACAAGATCTAGACTAAACCAGACAAGATCTAGACTAAACTAGACCAGATCTAGACTAAACCAGACCAGATCTATACCAGACCCAGACCAAATCTAGACTAAACCAGACCAGATCTAGACCAGACCCAGAACCAGATCTAGACCAGACCCAGACCAGATCTAGACTAAACCAGACCCAGACCATATCTAGACTAAACCAGACCAGATCTAGACCAGACCAGATCAAGACTAAACCAGACCAGATCTAGACCAGACCATATCTAGACTAAACTAGACCACATCTAGACTAAACCAGACCAGATCTAGACTAAACTAGACCAGATCTAGACTAAACCAAACCAGATCTATACCAGACCCAGACCAGATTTAGACCAGACCCAGACCATATCTAGACTAAACCAGACTAGATCTAGACCAGACCCAGACCAGATCTAGACTAAACTAGACCACATCTAGACTAAACCAGACCAGATCTAGACCAGACCCAGACCATATCTAGACTAAACTAGACCACATCTAGACTAAACCAGACCAGATCTAGACCAGACCCAGACCATATCTAGACTAAACTAGACCACATCTAGACTAAACCAAACCCGATCTAGACTAAACTAGATCAGATCTAGACTAAACCAGACCAGATCTAGACCAGACCCGATCTAGACCAGACCCAGACAATATCTAGACCAAACCAGACCAGATCTAGACCAGACCCAGACCAGATCAAGAGTAAACCAGACCAGATCTAGACCAGACCCAGACCATATCTAGACTAAACTAGACCACATCTAGACTAAACCAGACCAGATCTAGACCTCACCCAGACAAGATCTAGACTAAACCAGACCAGATCTAGACTAAACTAGACCAGATCTAGACTAAACCAGACCAGATCTATACCAGACCCAGACCAGATCTAGACCAGACCCAGACCAGATCTAAACAAAACCAGACCAGATCTAGACTGAACCAGACCAGATCTAGACCAGACCAGATCAAGACTAAACCAGACCAGATCTAGACCAGACCCAGACCAGATCTAGACTAAACCAGACCAGATCTAGACCAGACCCAGACCAGATCAAGACTAAACCAGACCAGATCTAGACCAGACCCAGACCATATCTAGACTAAACTAGACCAGATCTAGACTAAATCAGACCAGATCTAGACCAGACCCAGACAAGATCTAGACTAAACCAGACCAGATCTAGACTAAACCAGACCAGATCTAGACTAAACCAGACCAGATCTAGACCAGATCAAGACTAAACAGACCAGATCTAGACCAGACCCAGAACAGATCTAGACTAAGCCAGACCAGATCTAGACCAGACCCAGACCAGATCAAGACTAAACCAGACCAGATCTAGACCAGACCATATCTAGACTTAACTAGACCAGATCTAGACAAACCAGACCAGATCTAGACCAGACCAGACCAGATCCAGACTAAATCAGACCAGATCTAGACCAGACCAAGACCAGATCTAGACTAAACCAGACCAGATCTAGACCAGACTCAGACCAAATCTAGACTAAACCAGACCAGATCTAGACCAGACCCAGACCAGATCTAGACCAGACCCAGACCATATCTAGACCAGACCCAGACAATATCTAGACTAAACTAGACCAGATCTAGACTAAACCAGACCAGATCTAGACCAGACCCAGACCAGATCAAGACTAAACCAGACCAGATCTAGACCAGACCATATCTAGACTTAACTAGACCAGATCTAGACAAACCAGACCAGATCTAGACCAGACCAGACCAGATCCAGACTAAATCAGACCAGATCTAGACCAGACCAAGACCAGATCTAGACTAAACCAGACCAGATCTAGACCAGACTCAGACCAAATCTAGACTAAACCAGACCAGATCTAGACCAGACCCAGACCAGATCTAGACCAGACCCAGACCATATCTAGACCAGACCCAGACAATATCTAGACTAAACTAGACCAGATCTAGACTAAACCAGACCAGATCTAGACCAGACCCAGACCAGATCTAGACTAAACCAGACCAGATCTAGACCAGACCCAGACCAGATCTAGACCAGACCCAGACAATATCTAGACTAAACTAAACCAGATCTAGAATAAACCAGACCAGATCTAGACCAGACCCAGACCAGATCTAGACTGAACCAGACCAGATCTAGACCAGACCCAGACCAGATCTAGACCAGACGCAGACAATATCTAGACTAAACTAAACCAGATCTAGAATAAACCAGACCAGATCTAGACCAGACCCAGACCAGATCTAGACCAGAACCAGACCATATCTAGACTAAACTAGACCACATCTAGGCTAAACCAGACCAGATCTAGACCAGACCCAGACCATATCTAGACTAAACTAGACCACATCTAGACTAAACCAGACCAGATCTAGACCAGACCCAGACAAGCTCTAGACCAGATCTAGACCAGACCCAGACTAAACCAGACCAGATCTAGACTAAACTAGACCAGATCTAGACTAAACCAGACCAGATCTATACCAGACCCAGACCAAATCTAGACTAAACCAGACCAGATCTAGACTAACCAGACCAGATCAAAAATAAACCAGACCAGATCTAGACCAGACCCAGACCAGATCTAGACCAGACCCAGACCAGATCTAAACTAAACCAGACCCAGACCATATCTAGACTAAACCAGACCAGATCTAGACCAGACCCAGACCAGATCAAGACTAAACCAGACCAGATCTAGACCAGACCATATCTAGACTAAACTAGACCACATCTAGACTAAACCAGACCAGATCTAGACTAAACTAGACCAGATCTAGACTAAACCAAACCAGATCTATACCAGACCCAGACCATATCTAGACTAAACCAGACCAGATCTAGACCAGACCCAGACCAGATCTAGACTAAACTAGACCACATCTAGGCTAAACCAGACCAGATCTAGACCAGACCCAGACCATATCTAGACTAAACTAGACCACATCTAGACTAAACCAGACCAGATCTAGACCAGACCCAGACAAGCTCTAGACCAGATCTAGACCAGACCCAGACCATATCTAGACTAAACTAGACCACATCTAGACTAAACCAGACCAGATCTAGACTAAACTAGATCAGATCTAGACTAAACCAGACCAGATCTAGACCAGACCCAGACATTATCTAGACCAAACCAGACCAGATCTAGACCAGACCCAGACCAGATCAAGACTAAACCAGACCAGATCTAGACCAGACCCAGACCATATCTAGACTAAACCAGACCAGATCTAGACCACACCCAGACAAGATCTAGACCACACCCAGACAAGATCTAGACTAAACTAGACCAGATCTAGACTAAACTAGACCAGATCTAGACTAAACCAGACCAGCTCTATACCAGACCCAGACCAGACCTAGACCAGACCCAGACCAGATCTAAACAAAACCAGACCAGATCTAGACTGAACCAGACCAGATCTAGACTGAACCAGACCAGATCTAGACCAGACCCAGACCAGATCAAGACTAAACCAGACCAGATCAAGACTAAACCAGACCAGATCTAGACCAGACCCAGACTAGATCAAGACTAAACCAGACCAGATCTAGACCAGACACAGACAAGATCTAGACTAAACCAGACAAGATCTAGACTAAACTAGACCAGATCTAGACTAAACCAGACCAGATCTATACCAGACCCAGACCAAATCTAGACTAAACCAGACCAGATCTAGACTAACCAGACCAGATCAAGACTAAACCAGACCAGATCTAGACCAGACCCAGACCAGATCTAGACTAAACCAGACCCAGACCAGATCAAGACTAAACCAGACCAGATCTAGACCAGACCATATCTAGACTAAACTAGACCACATCTAGACTAAACCAGACCAGATCTAGACCAGACCCAGACCATATCTAGACTAAACTAGACCACATCTAGACTAAACCAGACCCGATCTAGACTAAACTAGATCAGATCTAGACTAAACCAGACCAGATCTAGACCAGACCCGATCTAGACCAGACCCAGACAATATCTAGACCAAACCAGACCAGATCTAGACCAGACCCAGACCAGATCAAGACTAAACCAGACCAGATCTAGACCAGACCCAGACCATATCTAGACTAAACTAGACCACATCTAGACTAAACCAGACCAGATCTAGACCACACCCAGACAAGATCTAGACTAAACCAGACCAGATCTAGACTAGACCAGATCTAGACTAAACCAGACCAGATCTATACCAGACCCAGACCAGATCTAGACCAGACCCAGACAAGATCTAAACAAAACCAGACCAGATCTAGACTGAACCAGACCAGATCTAGACTGAACCAGACCAGATCTAGACCAGACCAGATCAAGACTAAACCAGACCAGATCTAGACCAGACCCAGACCAGACCTAGACTAAACCAGACCAGATCTAGACCAGACCCAGACCAGATCAAGACTAAACCAGACCAGATCTAGACCAGACCCAGACCATATCTAGACTAAACTAGACCAGATCTAGACTAAATCAGACCAGATCTAGACCAGACCCAGACAAGATCTAGACTAAACCAGACAAGATCTAGACCAGACCCAGACCAGATCTAGACTAAACCAGACCAGATCTAGACCAGATCAAGACTAAACAGACCAGATCTCTACCAGACCCAGAACAGATCTAGACTAAGCCAGACCAGATCTAGACCAGACCCAGACCAGATCAAGACTAAACCAGACCAGATCTAGACCAGACCATATCTAGACTTAACTAGACCAGATCTAGACAAACCAGACCAGATCTAGACCAGACCAGACCAGATCCAGACTAAATCAGACCAGATCTAGACCAGACCAAGACCAGATTTAGACTAAACCAGACCAGATCTAGACCAGACTCAGACCAAATCTAGACTAAACCAGACCAGATCTAGACCAGACCCAGACCAGATCTAGACCAGACCCAGACCATATCTAGACCAGACCCAGACAATATCTAGACTAAACTAGACCAGATCTAGACTAAACCAGACCAGATCTAGACCAGACCCAGACCAGATCTAGACTAAACCAGACCAGATCTAGACCAGACCCAGACCAGATCTAGACCAGACCCAGACCAGATCTAGACCAGACCCAGACAATATCTAGACTAAACTAAACCAGATCTAGAATAAACCAGACCAGATCTAGACCAGACCCAGACCAGATCTAGGCTGAACCAGACCAGATCTAGACCAGACCCAGACCATATCTAGACCAGACCCAGACAATATCTAGACTAAACTAGACCAGATCTAGACTAAACCAGACCAGATCTAGACCAGACCCAGACCAGATCAAGACTAAACCAGACCAGATCTAGACCAGACCATATCTAGACTTAACTAGACCAGATCTAGACAAACCAGACCAGATCTAGACCAGACCAGACCAGATCCAGACTAAATCAGACCAGATCTAGACCAGACCAAGACCAGATCTAGACTAAACCAGACCAGATCTAGACCAGACTCAGACCAAATCTAGACTAAACCAGACCAGATCTAGACCAGACCCAGACCAGATCTAGACCAGACCCAGACCATATCTAGACCAGACCCAGACAATATCTAGACTAAACTAGACCAGATCTAGACTAAACCAGACCAGATCTAGACCAGACCCAGACCAGATCTAGACTAAACCAGACCAGATCTAGACCAGACCCAGACCAGATCTAGACCAGACCCAGACAATATCTAGACTAAACTAAACCAGATCTAGAATAAACCAGACCAGATCTAGACCAGACCCAGACCAGATATAGACTGAACCAGACCAGATCTAGACCAGACCCAGACCAGATCTAGACCAGACGCAGACAATATCTAGACTAAACTAAACCAGATCTAGAATAAACCAGACCAGATCTAGACCAGACCCAGACCAGATCTAGACCAGAACCAGACCATATCTAGACTAAACTAGACCACATCTAGGCTAAACCAGACCAGATCTAGACCAGACCCAGACCATATCTAGACTAAACTAGACCACATCTAGACTAAACCAGACCAGATCTAGACCAGACCCAGACAAGCTCTAGACCAGATCTAGACCAGACCCAGACTAAACCAGACCAGATCTAGACTAAACTAGACCAGATCTAGACTAAACCAGACCAGATCTATACCAGACCCAGACCAAATCTAGACTAAACCAGACCAGATCTAGACTAACCAGACCAGATCAAAAATAAACCAGACCAGATCTAGACCAGACCCAGACCAGATCTAGACCAGACCCAGACCAGATCTAAACTAAACCAGACCCAGACCATATCTAGACTAAACCAGACCAGATCTAGACCAGACCCAGACCAGATCAAGACTAAACCAGACCAGATCTAGACCAGACCATATCTAGACTAAACTAGACCACATCTAGACTAAACCAGACCAGATCTAGACTAAACTAGACCAGATCTAGACTAAACCAAACCAGATCTATACCAGACCCAGACCATATCTAGACTAAACCAGACCAGATCTAGACCAGACCCAGACCAGATCTAGACTAAACTAGACCACATCTAGGCTAAACCAGACCAGATCTAGACCAGACCCAGACCATATCTAGACTAAACTAGACCACATCTAGACTAAACCAGACCAGATCTAGACCAGACCCAGACAAGCTCTAGACCAGATCTAGACCAGACCCAGACCATATCTAGACTAAACTAGACCACATCTAGACTAAACCAGACCAGATCTAGACTAAACTAGATCAGATCTAGACTAAACCAGACCAGATCTAGACCAGACCCAGACATTATCTAGACCAAACCAGACCAGATCTAGACCAGACCCAGACCAGATCAAGACTAAACCAGACCAGATCTAGACCAGACCCAGACCATATCTAGACTAAACCAGACCAGATCTAGACCACACCCAGACAAGATCTAGACCACACCCAGACAAGATCTAGACTAAACTAGACCAGATCTAGACTAAACTAGACCAGATCTAGACTAAACCAGACCAGCTCTATACCAGACCCAGACCAGACCTAGACCAGACCCAGACCAGATCTAAACAAAACCAGACCAGATCTAGACTGAACCAGACCAGATCTAGACTGAACCAGACCAGATCTAGACCAGACCCAGACCAGATCAAGACTAAACCAGACCAGATCAAGACTAAACCAGACCAGATCTAGACCAGACCCAGACTAGATCAAGACTAAACCAGACCAGATCTAGACCAGACACAGACAAGATCTAGACTAAACCAGACAAGATCTAGACTAAACTAGACCAGATCTAGACTAAACCAGACCAGATCTATACCAGACCCAGACCAAATCTAGACTAAACCAGACCAGATCTAGACTAACCAGACCAGATCAAGACTAAACCAGACCAGATCTAGACCAGACCCAGACCAGATCTAGACTAAACCAGACCCAGACCAGATCAAGACTAAACCAGACCAGATCTAGACCAGACCATATCTAGACTAAACTAGACCACATCTAGACTAAACCAGACCAGATCTAGACCAGACCCAGACCATATCTAGACTAAACTAGACCACATCTAGACTAAACCAGACCCGATCTAGACTAAACTAGATCAGATCTAGACTAAACCAGACCAGATCTAGACCAGACCCGATCTAGACCAGACCCAGACAATATCTAGACCAAACCAGACCAGATCTAGACCAGACCCAGACCAGATCAAGACTAAACCAGACCAGATCTAGACCAGACCCAGACCATATCTAGACTAAACTAGACCACATCTAGACTAAACCAGACCAGATCTAGACCACACCCAGACAAGATCTAGACTAAACCAGACCAGATCTAGACTAGACCAGATCTAGACTAAACCAGACCAGATCTATACCAGACCCAGACCAGATCTAGACCAGACCCAGACAAGATCTAAACAAAACCAGACCAGATCTAGACTGAACCAGACCAGATCTAGACTGAACCAGACCAGATCTAGACCAGACCAGATCAAGACTAAACCAGACCAGATCTAGACCAGACCCAGACCAGATCTAGACTAAACCAGACCAGATCTAGACCAGACCCAGACCAGATCAAGACTAAACCAGACCAGATCTAGACCAGACCCAGACCATATCTAGACTAAACTAGACCAGATCTAGACTAAATCAGACCAGATCTAGACCAGACCCAGACAAGATCTAGACTAAACCAGACAAGATCTAGACCAGACCCAGACCAGATCTAGACTAAACCAGACCAGATCTAGACCAGATCAAGACTAAACAGACCAGATCTCTACCAGACCCAGAACAGATCTAGACTAAGCCAGACCAGATCTAGACCAGACCCAGACCAGATCAAGACTAAACCAGACCAGATCTAGACCAGACCATATCTAGACTTAACTAGACCAGATCTAGACAAACCAGACCAGATCTAGACCAGACCAGACCAGATCCAGACTAAATCAGACCAGATCTAGACCAGACCAAGACCAGATTTAGACTAAACCAGACCAGATCTAGACCAGACTCAGACCAAATCTAGACTAAACCAGACCAGATCTAGACCAGACCCAGACCAGATCTAGACCAGACCCAGACCATATCTAGACCAGACCCAGACAATATCTAGACTAAACTAGACCAGATCTAGACTAAACCAGACCAGATCTAGACCAGACCCAGACCAGATCTAGACTAAACCAGACCAGATCTAGACCAGACCCAGACCAGATCTAGACCAGACCCAGACAATATCTAGACTAAACTAAACCAGATCTAGAATAAACCAGACCAGATCTAGACCAGACCCAGACCAGATCTAGGCTGAACCAGACCAGATCTAGACCAGACCCAGACCAGATCTAGACCAGACGCAGACAATATCTAGACTAAACTAAACCAGATCTAGAATAAACCAGACCAGATCTAGACCAGACCCAGACCAGATCTAGACCAGAACCAGACCATATCTAGACTAAACTAGACCACATCTAGGCTAAACCAGACCAGATCTAGACCAGACCCAGACCATATCTAGACTAAACTAGACCACATCTAGACTAAACCAGACCAGATCTAGACCAGACCCAGACAAGCTCTAGACCAGATCTAGACCAGACCCAGACTAAACCAGACCAGATCTAGACTAAACTAGACCAGATCTAGACTAAACTAGACCAGATCTAGACTAAACCAGACCAGATCTATACCAGACCCAGACCAAATCTAGACTAAACACGACCAGATCTAGACTAACCAGACCAGATCAAAACTAAACCAGACCAGATCTAGACCAGACCCAGACCAGATCTAGACCAGACCCAGACCAGATCTAAACTAAACAAGACCCAGACCATATCTAGACTAAACCAGACCAGATCTAGACCAGACCCAGACCAGATCAAGACTAAACCAGACCAGATCTAGACCAGACCATATCTAGACTAAACTAGACCACATCTAGACTAAACCAGACCAGATCTAGACTAAACCAAACCAGATCTAGACTAAACCAAACCAGATCTATACCAGACCCAGACCATATCTAGACTAAACCAGACCAGATCTAGACCAGACCCAGACCAGATCTAGACTAAACTAGACCACATCTAGGCTAAACCAGACCAGATCTAGACCAGACCCAGACCATATCTAGACTAAACTAGACCACATCTAGACTAAACCAGACCAGATCTAGACCAGACCCAGACAAGCTCTAGACCAGATCTAGACCAGACCCAGACCATATCAAGACTAAACTAGACCACATCTAGACTAAACCAGACCAGATCTAGACTAAACTAGATCAGATCTAGACTAAACCAGACCAGATCTAGACCAGACCCAGACATTATCTAGACCAAACCAGACCAGATCTAGACCAGACCCAGACCAGATCAAGACTAAACCAGACCAGATCTAGACCAAACCCAGACCATATCTAGACTAAACTAGACCACATCTAGACTAAACCAGACCAGATCTAGACCACACCCAGACAAGATCTAGACTAAACTAGACCAGATCTAGACTAAACCAGACCAGCTCTATACCAGACCCAGACCAGATCTAGACCAGACCCAGACCAGATCTAAACAAAACCAGACCAGATCTAGACTGAACCAGACCAGATCTAGACTGAACCAGACCAGATCTAGACCAGACCCAGACCAGATCAAGACTAAACCAGACCAGATCAAGACTAAACCAGACCAGATCTAGACCAGACCCAGACTAGATCAAGACTAAACCAGACCAGATCTAGACCAGACCCAGACATTATCTAGACCAAACCAGACCAGATCTAGACCAGACCCAGACCAGATCAAGACTAAACCAGACCAGATCTAGACCAGACCCAGACCATATCTAGACTAAACCAGACCAGATCTAGACCACACCCAGACAAGATCTAGACCACACCCAGACAAGATCTAGACTAAACTAGACCAGATCTAGACTAAACTAGACCAGATCTAGACTAAACCAGACCAGCTCTATACCAGACCCAGACCAGACCTAGACCAGACCCAGACCAGATCTAAACAAAACCAGACCAGATCTAGACTGAACCAGACCAGATCTAGACTGAACCAGACCAGATCTAGACCAGACCCAGACCAGATCAAGACTAAACCAGACCAGATCAAGACTAAACCAGACCAGATCTAGACCAGACCCAGACTAGATCAAGACTAAACCAGACCAGATCTAGACCAGACACAGACAAGATCTAGACTAAACCAGACAAGATCTAGACTAAACTAGACCAGATCTAGACTAAACCAGACCAGATCTATACCAGACCCAGACCAAATCTAGACTAAACCAGACCAGATCTAGACTAACCAGACCAGATCAAGACTAAACCAGACCAGATCTAGACCAGACCCAGACCAGATCTAGACTAAACCAGACCCAGACCAGATCAAGACTAAACCAGACCAGATCTAGACCAGACCATATCTAGACTAAACTAGACCACATCTAGACTAAACCAGACCAGATCTAGACCAGACCCAGACCATATCTAGACTAAACTAGACCACATCTAGACTAAACCAGACCCGATCTAGACTAAACTAGATCAGATCTAGACTAAACCAGACCAGATCTAGACCAGACCCGATCTAGACCAGACCCAGACAATATCTAGACCAAACCAGACCAGATCTAGACCAGACCCAGACCAGATCAAGACTAAACCAGACCAGATCTAGACCAGACCCAGACCATATCTAGACTAAACTAGACCACATCTAGACTAAACCAGACCAGATCTAGACCACACCCAGACAAGATCTAGACTAAACCAGACCAGATCTAGACTAGACCAGATCTAGACTAAACCAGACCAGATCTATACCAGACCCAGACCAGATCTAGACCAGACCCAGACAAGATCTAAACAAAACCAGACCAGATCTAGACTGAACCAGACCAGATCTAGACTGAACCAGACCAGATCTAGACCAGACCAGATCAAGACTAAACCAGACCAGATCTAGACCAGACCCAGACCAGACCTAGACTAAACCAGACCAGATCTAGACCAGACCCAGACCAGATCAAGACTAAACCAGACCAGATCTAGACCAGACCCAGACCATATCTAGACTAAACTAGACCAGATCTAGACTAAATCAGACCAGATCTAGACCAGACCCAGACAAGATCTAGACTAAACCAGACAAGATCTAGACCAGACCCAGACCAGATCTAGACTAAACCAGACCAGATCTAGACCAGATCAAGACTAAACAGACCAGATCTCTACCAGACCCAGAACAGATCTAGACTAAGCCAGACCAGATCTAGACCAGACCCAGACCAGATCAAGACTAAACCAGACCAGATCTAGACCAGACCATATCTAGACTTAACTAGACCAGATCTAGACAAACCAGACCAGATCTAGACCAGACCAGACCAGATCCAGACTAAATCAGACCAGATCTAGACCAGACCAAGACCAGATTTAGACTAAACCAGACCAGATCTAGACCAGACTCAGACCAAATCTAGACTAAACCAGACCAGATCTAGACCAGACCCAGACCAGATCTAGACCAGACCCAGACCATATCTAGACCAGACCCAGACAATATCTAGACTAAACTAGACCAGATCTAGACTAAACCAGACCAGATCTAGACCAGACCCAGACCAGATCTAGACTAAACCAGACCAGATCTAGACCAGACCCAGACCAGATCTAGACCAGACCCAGACCAGATCTAGACCAGACCCAGACAATATCTAGACTAAACTAAACCAGATCTAGAATAAACCAGACCAGATCTAGACCAGACCCAGACCAGATCTAGGCTGAACCAGACCAGATCTAGACCAGACCCAGACCATATCTAGACCAGACCCAGACAATATCTAGACTAAACTAGACCAGATCTAGACTAAACCAGACCAGATCTAGACCAGACCCAGACCAGATCAAGACTAAACCAGACCAGATCTAGACCAGACCATATCTAGACTTAACTAGACCAGATCTAGACAAACCAGACCAGATCTAGACCAGACCAGACCAGATCCAGACTAAATCAGACCAGATCTAGACCAGACCAAGACCAGATCTAGACTAAACCAGACCAGATCTAGACCAGACTCAGACCAAATCTAGACTAAACCAGACCAGATCTAGACCAGACCCAGACCAGATCTAGACCAGACCCAGACCATATCTAGACCAGACCCAGACAATATCTAGACTAAACTAGACCAGATCTAGACTAAACCAGACCAGATCTAGACCAGACCCAGACCAGATCTAGACTAAACCAGACCAGATCTAGACCAGACCCAGACCAGATCTAGACCAGACCCAGACAATATCTAGACTAAACTAAACCAGATCTAGAATAAACCAGACCAGATCTAGACCAGACCCAGACCAGATATAGACTGAACCAGACCAGATCTAGACCAGACCCAGACCAGATCTAGACCAGACGCAGACAATATCTAGACTAAACTAAACCAGATCTAGAATAAACCAGACCAGATCTAGACCAGACCCAGACCAGATCTAGACCAGAACCAGACCATATCTAGACTAAACTAGACCACATCTAGGCTAAACCAGACCAGATCTAGACCAGACCCAGACCATATCTAGACTAAACTAGACCACATCTAGACTAAACCAGACCAGATCTAGACCAGACCCAGACAAGCTCTAGACCAGATCTAGACCAGACCCAGACTAAACCAGACCAGATCTAGACTAAACTAGACCAGATCTAGACTAAACCAGACCAGATCTATACCAGACCCAGACCAAATCTAGACTAAACCAGACCAGATCTAGACTAACCAGACCAGATCAAAAATAAACCAGACCAGATCTAGACCAGACCCAGACCAGATCTAGACCAGACCCAGACCAGATCTAAACTAAACCAGACCCAGACCATATCTAGACTAAACCAGACCAGATCTAGACCAGACCCAGACCAGATCAAGACTAAACCAGACCAGATCTAGACCAGACCATATCTAGACTAAACTAGACCACATCTAGACTAAACCAGACCAGATCTAGACTAAACTAGACCAGATCTAGACTAAACCAAACCAGATCTATACCAGACCCAGACCATATCTAGACTAAACCAGACCAGATCTAGACCAGACCCAGACCAGATCTAGACTAAACTAGACCACATCTAGGCTAAACCAGACCAGATCTAGACCAGACCCAGACCATATCTAGACTAAACTAGACCACATCTAGACTAAACCAGACCAGATCTAGACCAGACCCAGACAAGCTCTAGACCAGATCTAGACCAGACCCAGACCATATCTAGACTAAACTAGACCACATCTAGACTAAACCAGACCAGATCTAGACTAAACTAGATCAGATCTAGACTAAACCAGACCAGATCTAGACCAGACCCAGACATTATCTAGACCAAACCAGACCAGATCTAGACCAGACCCAGACCAGATCAAGACTAAACCAGACCAGATCTAGACCAGACCCAGACCATATCTAGACTAAACCAGACCAGATCTAGACCACACCCAGACAAGATCTAGACCACACCCAGACAAGATCTAGACTAAACTAGACCAGATCTAGACTAAACTAGACCAGATCTAGACTAAACCAGACCAGCTCTATACCAGACCCAGACCAGACCTAGACCAGACCCAGACCAGATCTAAACAAAACCAGACCAGATCTAGACTGAACCAGACCAGATCTAGACTGAACCAGACCAGATCTAGACCAGACCCAGACCAGATCAAGACTAAACCAGACCAGATCAAGACTAAACCAGACCAGATCTAGACCAGACCCAGACTAGATCAAGACTAAACCAGACCAGATCTAGACCAGACACAGACAAGATCTAGACTAAACCAGACAAGATCTAGACTAAACTAGACCAGATCTAGACTAAACCAGACCAGATCTATACCAGACCCAGACCAAATCTAGACTAAACCAGACCAGATCTAGACTAACCAGACCAGATCAAGACTAAACCAGACCAGATCTAGACCAGACCCAGACCAGATCTAGACTAAACCAGACCCAGACCAGATCAAGACTAAACCAGACCAGATCTAGACCAGACCATATCTAGACTAAACTAGACCACATCTAGACTAAACCAGACCAGATCTAGACCAGACCCAGACCATATCTAGACTAAACTAGACCACATCTAGACTAAACCAGACCCGATCTAGACTAAACTAGATCAGATCTAGACTAAACCAGACCAGATCTAGACCAGACCCGATCTAGACCAGACCCAGACAATATCTAGACCAAACCAGACCAGATCTAGACCAGACCCAGACCAGATCAAGACTAAACCAGACCAGATCTAGACCAGACCCAGACCATATCTAGACTAAACTAGACCACATCTAGACTAAACCAGACCAGATCTAGACCACACCCAGACAAGATCTAGACTAAACCAGACCAGATCTAGACTAGACCAGATCTAGACTAAACCAGACCAGATCTATACCAGACCCAGACCAGATCTAGACCAGACCCAGACAAGATCTAAACAAAACCAGACCAGATCTAGACTGAACCAGACCAGATCTAGACTGAACCAGACCAGATCTAGACCAGACCAGATCAAGACTAAACCAGACCAGATCTAGACCAGACCCAGACCAGATCTAGACTAAACCAGACCAGATCTAGACCAGACCCAGACCAGATCAAGACTAAACCAGACCAGATCTAGACCAGACCCAGACCATATCTAGACTAAACTAGACCAGATCTAGACTAAATCAGACCAGATCTAGACCAGACCCAGACAAGATCTAGACTAAACCAGACAAGATCTAGACCAGACCCAGACCAGATCTAGACTAAACCAGACCAGATCTAGACCAGATCAAGACTAAACAGACCAGATCTCTACCAGACCCAGAACAGATCTAGACTAAGCCAGACCAGATCTAGACCAGACCCAGACCAGATCAAGACTAAACCAGACCAGATCTAGACCAGACCATATCTAGACTTAACTAGACCAGATCTAGACAAACCAGACCAGATCTAGACCAGACCAGACCAGATCCAGACTAAATCAGACCAGATCTAGACCAGACCAAGACCAGATTTAGACTAAACCAGACCAGATCTAGACCAGACTCAGACCAAATCTAGACTAAACCAGACCAGATCTAGACCAGACCCAGACCAGATCTAGACCAGACCCAGACCATATCTAGACCAGACCCAGACAATATCTAGACTAAACTAGACCAGATCTAGACTAAACCAGACCAGATCTAGACCAGACCCAGACCAGATCTAGACTAAACCAGACCAGATCTAGACCAGACCCAGACCAGATCTAGACCAGACCCAGACAATATCTAGACTAAACTAAACCAGATCTAGAATAAACCAGACCAGATCTAGACCAGACCCAGACCAGATCTAGGCTGAACCAGACCAGATCTAGACCAGACCCAGACCAGATCTAGACCAGACGCAGACAATATCTAGACTAAACTAAACCAGATCTAGAATAAACCAGACCAGATCTAGACCAGACCCAGACCAGATCTAGACCAGAACCAGACCATATCTAGACTAAACTAGACCACATCTAGGCTAAACCAGACCAGATCTAGACCAGACCCAGACCATATCTAGACTAAACTAGACCACATCTAGACTAAACCAGACCAGATCTAGACCAGACCCAGACAAGCTCTAGACCAGATCTAGACCAGACCCAGACTAAACCAGACCAGATCTAGACTAAACTAGACCAGATCTAGACTAAACTAGACCAGATCTAGACTAAACCAGACCAGATCTATACCAGACCCAGACCAAATCTAGACTAAACACGACCAGATCTAGACTAACCAGACCAGATCAAAACTAAACCAGACCAGATCTAGACCAGACCCAGACCAGATCTAGACCAGACCCAGACCAGATCTAAACTAAACAAGACCCAGACCATATCTAGACTAAACCAGACCAGATCTAGACCAGACCCAGACCAGATCAAGACTAAACCAGACCAGATCTAGACCAGACCATATCTAGACTAAACTAGACCACATCTAGACTAAACCAGACCAGATCTAGACTAAACCAAACCAGATCTAGACTAAACCAAACCAGATCTATACCAGACCCAGACCATATCTAGACTAAACCAGACCAGATCTAGACCAGACCCAGACCAGATCTAGACTAAACTAGACCACATCTAGGCTAAACCAGACCAGATCTAGACCAGACCCAGACCATATCTAGACTAAACTAGACCACATCTAGACTAAACCAGACCAGATCTAGACCAGACCCAGACAAGCTCTAGACCAGATCTAGACCAGACCCAGACCATATCAAGACTAAACTAGACCACATCTAGACTAAACCAGACCAGATCTAGACTAAACTAGATCAGATCTAGACTAAACCAGACCAGATCTAGACCAGACCCAGACATTATCTAGACCAAACCAGACCAGATCTAGACCAGACCCAGACCAGATCAAGACTAAACCAGACCAGATCTAGACCAAACCCAGACCATATCTAGACTAAACTAGACCACATCTAGACTAAACCAGACCAGATCTAGACCACACCCAGACAAGATCTAGACTAAACTAGACCAGATCTAGACTAAACCAGACCAGCTCTATACCAGACCCAGACCAGATCTAGACCAGACCCAGACCAGATCTAAACAAAACCAGACCAGATCTAGACTGAACCAGACCAGATCTAGACTGAACCAGACCAGATCTAGACCAGACCCAGACCAGATCAAGACTAAACCAGACCAGATCAAGACTAAACCAGACCAGATCTAGACCAGACCCAGACTAGATCAAGACTAAACCAGACCAGATCTAGACCAGACCCAGACAAGATCTAGACTAAACTAGACAAGATCTAGACTAAACTAGACCAGATCTAGACTAAACCAGACCAGATCTATACCAGACCCAGACCAAATCTAGACTAAACCAGACCAGATCTAGACTAACCAGACCAGATCAAGACTAAACCAGACCAGATCTAGACCAGACCCAGACCAGATCTAGACCAGACCCAGACCAGATCTAGACTAAACCAGACCCAGACCATATCTAGACTAAACCAGACCAGATCTAGACCAGACCAGATCAAGACTAAACCAGACCAGATCTAGACCAGACCATATCTAGACTAAACTAGACCACATCTAGACTAAACCAGACCAGATCTAGACTAAACTAGACCAGATCTAGACTAAACCAAACCAGATCTATACCAGACCCAGACCAGATTTAGACCAGACCCAGACCATATCTAGACTAAACCAGACCAGATCTAGACCAGACCCAGACCAGATCTAGACTAAACTAGACCACATCTAGACTAAACCAGACCAGATCTAGACCAGACCCAGACCATATCTAGACTAAACTAGACCACATCTAGACTAAACCAGACCAGATCTAGACCAGACCCAGACCATATCTAGACTAAACTAGACCACATCTAGACTAAACCAGACCCGATCTAGACTAAACTAGATCAGATCTAGACTAAACCAGACCAGATCTAGACCAGACCCGATCTAGACCAGACCCAGACAATATCTAGACCAAACCAGACCAGATCTAGACCAGACCCAGACCAGATCAAGACTAAACCAGACCAGATCTAGACCAGACCCAGACCATATCTAGACTAAACTAGACCACATCTAGACTAAACCAGACCAGATCTAGACCACACCCAGACAAGATCTAGACTAAACCAGACCAGATCTAGACTAAACTAGACCAGATCTAGACTAAACCAGACCAGATCTATACCAGACCCAGACCAGATCTAGACCAGACCCAGACCAGATCTAAATAAAACCAGACCAGATCTAGACTGAACCAGACCAGATCTAGACTGAACCAGACCAGATCTAGACCAGACCCAGACCAGATCAAGACTAAGCCAGACCAGATCTAGACCAGACCCAGACCAGATCTAGACTAAACCAGACCAGATCTAGACTAAACCAGACCAGATTGTTAGACGCTGTCTGTTTTGTGGCCACAAGATGGCCTCGGTGCTCCTCCTGATCTGCTGGCTCCAGCTGAGCCAGGTGTCGCACATTATCCGATCAGGGAGCTTCCTTTAAAAGCCAGCTCCCTCTGTCATTCGGGGAGGGAAGTTTAGCAGAGGCCTGAGTGTTAAAGCTGGTGTTCCTCTTTTCCCTCCTAGAGCTGACTTATTTAGTCTCGTTGTGCAACCTGTGTGGTTTGGTTATTCTTCCTAGTTCAGAGCTCGCTTTTCGTCTTCTTTAGAATTCTCGTTAAAGAGTTCAGCTCACCCTTTTGGTGGAGCTTTTTGTGTTTATTATTACTCGTTAAAGAGTTCAACTCACCCTTTTGGTGGAGCTTTTGTGTTTATTATTACTCGTTAAAGAGTTCAGCTCACCCTTTTGGTGGAGCTTTTTGTGTTTAACTCATTCCCTTAGTTTCCCGGTTTGGTCCCGGCGTTTTGTGTTTAGTAAAATATACCCAGAGTGGATGATCGTTTGTTTATTAGTATTTATTGTTAATTACCCAGTATTTGGAAGATCTTTGTGTTTGGTGTCTTAGTATTTGTTTCCTGCTCATTTCAGCAGCACTTTTAGTTAATAAACTCCTTCAAGAGAGTACATCTTGGTTTGGTCTGGTTTTACACACATTTTTCTTTACGCCCTCAAACCATCATCATCTCCTAGACGAGCTGGGGGCCGTAAAAGAGTGGGGGCTCGTCCGGGATTTTTTGTCATATTTTGTACATTTATTCCCGGTTTACCATCTATTTTGTGTTTCTGGACTAACCTTGTTTCCTCTCTTGGAGGTGGAGCGGACGTCACCATGGCAACCTTTGACTTGCGGGCTTTTGTGGAGGCTCCCTCGCGCCGGCTGCTGGAGCGTTGCAGAAAAGCCGACCTGCAGGAAGTAGCTGCCCACTTCGATCTGGTTGTCCCGAAATCGCTCCCGAAAGACTCTCTACGGAAGTTCGTTGTGGACTGTTTGGAGGCTCAAGAGATCCTTCCGCCTCCTTCTGAGACCGGCTCACGCCCTTCATCGCCTCCGGTGGCTCCAGAAAAAGAGGTCAAGCCAAAAGAATCCTCTTCCGGCTCATCGTCACCAGATCTGAGTCCTTCGACTTCTCCACTCAGTGGAGCTCGCCTGAAGCTCCGGCTCGCTCGCCTGCGCATGGAGGCTGATGAACGCGCTCTCGAACGGCGGTTACGCCATGAAATGGATTTAAAAAGACTGGACGCTGAAACTCAGCTTAAGATGCTCGAGATCGAGCTACGCAACAAAAAGTCCGTTCCTGACGCGGCTTGGACTTCTTCTCAAGAACCTGATGACTCGTTTGCCTCCCGTGCGGGGTTTCGCCCAGATCCAGTGACACCCGCCAGTTCGCCGTTGCAAACGACACCGTTTGATGTCAGCAAATGCATCACGCTGCTGCCCCAGTTCCGGGAGACAGAAGTGGACGGCTACTTCCTTGCCTTTGAGCGGATCGCTGCGACGCTGCAGTGGCCTCGCGAGGTCTGGCCTCTCCTCTTGACTTGCAGGTTAACAGGTAAGGCCCTTCAGGTGGTATCCGCTCTGTCTCCAACAGACGGTGCAGATTACGACAAGGTAAAGTCAGCCGTACTCACAGCGTATGAACTAGTTCCTGAAGCCTACAGACAGCGCTTCAGATTCGAGAAACCTAAGTTAAATCAGTCCTATGTTGAGTATGCTCACATGAAGTCTGTGTTGTTTGAGAAATGGTGTTCTGCTTCGCATATTTCCACATTGTCTGATCTAAAGGAACTCATTTAAATAGAAGAGTTCAAACGACATCTGCCTGAAAAACTGGTTCTTTATTTGAACGAACAGAAAGTGAATTCTTTCTCTGAAGCTGCTCTCCTCGCCGATGAGTTCTCCCTCACTCACCGGGTCAGAGAGACTCGTACTGACGCGAACCGTGCATTCAGACCCAGTGTAAGATTAACTCCGTCCTCGAATTCTGAAAAACCCGAGTGTTTTTACTGCCATAAACGTGGCCACGTCATCCGTGATTGTTATTCTCTGAAACTAAAGAACCGTAGAACCGGAAGTTCTCCAAATAAGGACCGACCTGAAATAGCTTGCTGTGACAAAACTCACGCTGAAAAGCCCAGTCCCTGCTTTAAGCCTTTCCTTTCGGAGGGTTTTGTGTCTCTTCCGGGTTCTGAAGATGACACAAAAGTTGTTATTTTGAGAGATACAGGAGCTTCCCTGACTTTAATAAAAAGAAGCTTGTTGCCGTTTTCTGAAAATAGCCAAGCCGGCTATTCGGTGATGCTACAAGGTATCGAGATGGGAGCTATCTCGGCCGAAATGCACCACATTAAACTGTCCTGCCCTTTAGTCTCAGGTGATTTTCTGGTTGGGGTGTTGGACGAACTCCCTACAAAGGGAGTTGATTTAATATTAGGAAATGATGCAGCTGGAGGTTTGGTCGTACCTCTGCCTGAACTCATTTTAGAACCCGAAGTTCATGATGAAGGCCCTCTGCCTGCTTGTGTGCTGACTAGAGCGCAAACTAAAAAGGATCCGGACATAACCCTCCGTGATTCTGTGTTGCATCCTTTTCTGTCAGACGACACCTCAGTTGCAGATACTACTGCTGTTATAAAGCCCCAGGTTGCTGTGAACTTCCCTATAGGTCATGATGTTTTAGTAACAGCTCAGCGAATGGACAAACTCCTTGTTTTGCACTCGCTGCTGATAACTCTACTCCTGTCACTGATATTCCTTTTTCTTGAACCCCAGTCTGTCCCCAGGTTTTACTTTTTCTTAGGGATCTTGTGCTGTGCACCGATCCTGGCGGTTCCTGATCTGTCCCGGCCATTTAAAATCAAGGTTGACACCTCTGACGCCGGACCAGGAGCTGTTTTTCCACAAGAGGATGCTAACGGACTTGATCACCCCGTCTGCTATTTCTCCAGGAAGTTCAACCAGTCACAACGCAACTACTCTACAATAGAAAAGGAAACTCTGGCTTTAATTTGGTCCCTGCAACATTTTCATGTGTATGTCTGCAGCCATTTCACCACTGTTGTTTTCTCAGATCACAACCCGCTGACCTTCCTCCACCGCATGTTCAACTCAAATCAACGCCTAATGAGATGGGCTCTCCTCCTCCAGGAGTTCAACATCGAGGTCCGCCACAAGAAGGGGATGGACAACTTGATGGCTGACGCGCTATCCCGATGCCACGCAGATTGAGGCTCCCAAGTAGTTTTTGTTTTGGTTTAGCTGTAAGGATCTCCCTTTAAGGCTAGTGTTGGTAGCGCAAGCTACCATCTCGGGGACACTCCGCAGCGCTGAGGATCAGCGCAGCGCGATATTTTTGTGTTTAATCAGCCCGCCTTCAGAGATCCAGGGATTTTAGTTAGTTAGTTAGCTGTTTTGTTTCTAGTTAGTGGGAGCACTCTTGTTTTTAGTGGAAACAACAAAAATAACTTTTAGTTGTTGTTTTGAGGGGGAGGGTGTTACAGACGCTGTCTGTTTTGTGGCCACAAGATGGCCTCGGTGCTCCTCCTGATCTCCTGGCTCCAGCTGAGCCAGGTGTCGCACATTATCCGATCAGGGAGCTTCCTTTAAAAGCCAGCTCCCTCTGTCATTCGGGGAGGGAAGTTTAGCAGAGGCCTGAGTGTTAAAGCTGGTGTTCCTCTTTTCCCTCCTAGAGCTGACTTATTTAGTCTCGTTGTGCAACCTGTGTGGTTTGGTTATTCTTCCTAGTTCAGAGCTCGCTTTTCGTCTTCTTTAGAATTCTCGTTAAAGAGTTCAGCTCACCCTTTTGGTGGAGCTTTTTGTGTTTAACTCATTCCCTTAGTTTCCCGGTTTAGTCCCGGCGTTTTGTGTTTATTAATATTATTGTTCTTTGCCCAGTCCTGGATGGTCCTTGTGTTTTGTATTATCATTAATTCCCCAGTGTGGACGTCCTTTTGGTTTTGTATTCATTTTTCCTTTGCCTGCATAAAGCAGTGTTTTTAGTTAATAAACTCCTCTAAGAGAGTACATCTTGGTTTGGTCTGGTTTTACACACATTTTTCTTTACGCCCTCAAACACCATCATCTCCTAGACGAGCTGGGGGCCGTAAAAGAGTGGGGGCTCGTCCGGGATTTTTTGGTCATATTTTGTACATTTATTCCCGGTTTACCATCTATTTTGTGTTTCTGGACTAACCTTGTTTCCTCTCTTGGAGGTGGAGCTGACCTTCCTCCACCGCATGTTCAACTCAAAACCAGATCAAGACTAAACAGACCAGATCTAGACCAGACCCAGAACAGATCTAGACTAAGCCAGACCAGATCTAGACCAGACCCAGACCAGATCAAGACTAAACCAGACCAGATCTAGACCAGACCATATCTAGACTTAACTAGACCAGATCTAGACAAACCAGACCAGATCTAGACCAGACCAGACCAGATCCAGACTAAATCAGACCAGATCTAGACCAGACCAAGACCAGATCTAGACTAAACCAGACCAGATCTAGACCAGACTCAGACCAAATCTAGACTAAACCAGACCAGATCTAGACCAGACCCAGACCAGATCTAGACCAGACCCAGACCATATCTAGACCAGACCCAGACAATATCTAGACCAGACCCAGACAATATCTAGACTAAACTAGACCAGATCTAGACTAAACCAGACCAGATCTAGACCAGACCCAGACCAGATCTAGACTAAACCAGACCAGATCTAGACCAGACCCAGACAATATCTAGACTAAACTAAACCAGATCTAGAATAAACCAGACCAGATCTAGACCAGACCCAGACCAGATCTAGACTGAACCAGACCAGATCTAGACCAGACCCAGACCAGATCTAGACCAGACGCAGACAATATCTAGACTAAACTAAACCAGATCTAGAATAAACCAGACCAGATCTAGACCAGACCCAGACCATATCTAGACTAAACCAGACCAGATCTAGACTAAACCAGACCTAGACTAAACCAGACCAGATCTAGACCAGATCAAGACTAAACAGACCAGATCTAGACTAAACAGACCAGATCTAGACCAGACCCAGAACAGATCTAGACTAAACAGACCAGATCTAGACCAGACCCAGACCAGATCAAGACTAAACCAGACCAGATCTAGACCAGACCATATCTAGACTTAACTAGACCAGATCTAGACTAAACCAGACCAGATCTAGACCAGACCCAGAACAGATCTAGACTAAACCAGACCAGATCTAGACCAGACCAGACCAGATCCAGACTAAACCAGACCAGATCTAGACCAGACCCAGACCAGATCTAGACTAAACCAGACCAGATCTAGACCAGACCCAGACCAAATCTAGACCAGACCCAGACAATATCTAGACTAAACCAGACCAGATCTAGATCACACCCAGACCAGATCTAGACTAAACCAGACCATATCTAGACTAAACCAGACCAGATCTAGACCAGACCCAGACCATATTTAGACTAAACCAGACCAGATCTAGACCAGACCCAGACCAGATCTAGACTAAACCAGACCAGCTCCACTAGCTGACCTACTGAACTAGGAGTTTTGTTTCAATTTTAGAAGACAGTTGTTTTAGGTGTTCTGCCCCCACTGAGAAGATATTAGTTCTGGTCTGGTTCTAATGAGCTGCTACTTTAAACTGGAAAACATCACTAGTTAAAATAAGGTTGGTTTTGTGCGTCTCTATGTGTCCCTGTCCCTGTCCCCATTACCAGTCCTGTCAGCTTGTCCTTGAAGTATGGTTTCAGGAAGCTTCCCAGGAACATCCTGGGTGGATACTGAAGCGAGGAGGTGGGACGTTCTTTGGACTCCTTGATTGGTCCAGAAATCTGTGACAAGATGTCCCTCTGCAGATACATGTCTCACATCAGTAACTTGCACACACCCAACTGAACTGTGTACGGTTTTAATCTGTCCGGTTCTCACCTGCTGTGTCTGATTTTGAGTCAGGAGTGTCTCAAGCTGGTCCAGAGTCTCCTGGATCACCTGCTGGTAGACCAAGTTCACCTGAAGACACGAATCAACAGACTCTGACAGACCCAGGTCACTCTGAGGACAAAGAACAAAGGTTTAACTTGCAGTTGGTGTACACACACACACACACACACACACACAATCGCAAGTTCTAACCGTGTCACTGGAGCTGCTGTCCCTGCTGGACACACTGAGTGGACTGTGTGGTCCCAGCATGTCCTCCAGGTTCTGGATTGCTGTTTGGATCTTTTTCTTCTGGACCAACAAGCTGGCTGCACACTGAAAACACACACACACACACGTTAAAAGTCTTGCCCAAGGGCACAACGGCAGAGGAGGAGGGAACTGAACCACCAACCTGCTCCTCCCCCTCCTCCTAAGACATACCTGTCCTCTTTAACTCAACAGGGACCGTCTCCTTGCTTACCTGTCCCACCTCATCCTGCTCGTCCTCACTGTCTGAGACATCTGATGAGTCACAGGGACACAGAATGAGACAAAAGACAGACAGGCAGAGTGATACAATTGTGATGGGAAAGACAGATGTCTCTTTACCCGTCTCACTGCTCAGCAGGTCCAGTTCAGTTTCATCCACAGAGAGTTTCTGTTGAAGCTCCTCCACCTGTCTCTGGACCCTGTCCCTCTCAGCTGACAGTGACACAGACATGTCTTTGGGCAGAGACAGACAAGCCAGAGGTCAAAACATGAGGTGACCCATTGGACGCGAGTGCTTGGTCTGGTGGTCCGTCTCCTATGTCCTTCATTGTCTCCATTTCACCTGTCCTCAAACACTCCCAACTCCCTTATCCACCTTTATCCCTACCCCACCTATCTCGTCCTCCATCCCACCTGTCCTCCATTCTCAAACATCCCCGTCTCCCTTACCGCCTCTGTCCTCCCTCGTTTCCATCCCACATGTGCCCTGGCCACGGACCTCCATGCCTTTCCGGGTTCCACCTGTCCCGTTAACAGCACCCGTTTCTTCACCTGTGTATCTCACCTGCGTTTGTGTTGGTCACATTTCCGCCGCGCGTCTCCATTCGGTGAGCTGTGACGCTAGCATATTACCCAGCAGGCTGTGCGAAAAGATAAACGTTTCCGTTACGTTTCTTTGTTCGGATTTGGTTCTGCACTTTTCAGACGACCAGAGCGTTCTGCTCACCGTCGGTCGTCCGTTGGAGCTCTGCTGTTGAAGAAAACAGAATGAACCACCGAATGCTTTATTTTTGTTCCGGCTTCCGGGTGCGTTTCCGCCTAGCCCTTGAATAACCTTTATTAAAACCGTGGTTGGTTAACACAGGGCTTTCAGACTCACCGACACACAAATATCACTCTCCACATGCTCGCACGCGACACACCCAATTTCTCACGAGCAAAAAGAGTTCATGTGTCAGAGATACACTCCCCTAGCTCCGGCGCTGGAAACGCAGTTTTTAATTGACTTAATATGAACGAAGAGGTGATTATCGCCCTCCAGTGGCGACGAGGTGGAACTACAGTGGTTCTAGTGCGTAACCCTAACCAGCGACTTTATGTATGTGTATACTGACTGATTATATATATTACTATATTCTATGTACTATATACTGACTGATATATAGATCTATATATCTATAATATAAGAAAATTCTTCGTCTTCCTCCGCTTATCCGGGTCCGGGTCGCGGGGGCAGCATCCCAATTAGCATCCCAAAAATCGCCAAGGTACTGGAGAGGAGGGTCCGATCGATAGTTGAATCTCAGATAGAGGAGGAGCAATGTGGTTTTCGTGCTGGCCGTGGAACTGTGGACCAGCTCTATACCCTTGCAAGGGTGATGGAGGGGGCATGGGAGTTTGCCCAACCAATCCACATGTGCTTTGTGGATTTGGAGAAGGCTTATGACCGTGTCCCCAGGGGCACCCTGTGGGGGACGCTCCAGGAGTATGGGGTGGGTGGCTTTCTGTTAAGGGCCATTCAGTCCCTTTACCAGAGGAGCGTGAGTTTGGTCCGCATAGCCGGTTGTAAGTCGGACCTGTTCCCGGTGAGGGTTGGACTCCGCCAGGGCTGCCCTTTGTCACCGGTTCTGTTCATCACTTTTATGGACAGAATTTCTAGACGCAGCCGTGGTGTGGAGTGTGTCGAGTTTGGTGGCAGGAGAATCTCGTCTCTGCTTTTTGCGGATGATGTGGTCCTCCTAGCTTCATCCAGCTCTGACCTTCAGCTCTTGCTGGGTAGGTTCGCGGCCGAATGTGAAGCGGCTGGGATGAGGATCAGTACCTCCAAATCTGAGACCATGGTTCTCGACCGGAAAAGGGTGGCTTGCCAACTCCGGGTCGGGGGAGAGGTCCTACCTCAAGTGGAGGAGTTTAAGTATCTCGGGGTCTTGTTCACGAGTGAGGGTAGGAGGGATCGGGAGATCGACAGGCGGATTGGTTCGGCGTCTGCAGTGATGCAGACGCTGAGCCGATCTGTCGTGGTGAAGAGGGAGCTGAGCCAGAAAGCCAGGCTCTCGATTTACCGGTCGATCTACGTCCCAATCCTCACCTATGGTCATGAGCTTTGGGTAATGACCGAAAGAACGAGATCGCGGATACAAGCGGCCGAAATGAGTTTCCTCCGTAGGGTGGCCGGGCTCAGCCTTAGAGATAGGGTGAGGAGCTCGGACATTCGGGAGGGACTCGGAGTAGAACCGCTGCTCCTCCGGATCGAAAGGAGCCAGTTGAGGTGGTTTGGGCATCTGGTCAGGATGCCTCCTGGACGCCTCCCCGGGGAGGTGTTTCGGGCATGTCCTGCCGGCAGAAGGCCCCCGGGTCGACCCAGGACACGTTGGAGAGGTTACATCTCCAATCTGGTCCGGGAACGCCTTGGGGTCCTGCCGGAGGAGCTGGAGGACAAGGCCGGGGAGAGGACGGCCTGGAGCTCCCTAATTGGGAAGAAAATACGCAATCTAAAATAAATGTATTTAGTTACAACAGTTTGCCAGAGTAAGTGTATAGTTTCTTATCGTTATCTCTAATCCTTACATTTTTACATTTTTTTATTTTTCAAATTTTTATGAAAATGAAATAATTTTTCAAATGTTTTTATTTTAAAAATCTTTCTTTCTTTCTTTCTTTCTTTCTTTCTTTCTTTCTTTCTTTCTTTCTTTCTTTCTTTCTTTCTTTCTTTCTTTCTTTCTTTCTTTCTTTCTTTCTTTCTTTCTTTCTTTCTTTCTTTCTTTCTTTCTTTCTTTCTTTCTTTCTTTCTTTCTTTCTTTAATGCCAGTTATAAAATTAATACTTGTTCGTTCAAAGACCAATAAATACCAAACTGCATATCTAATAAACAACTTCAAACATTGATACAGACATTGAGTTTTTTTAAAGGTTCATATTTTGTGCAGAACAGCAGCAGCGCTAAAGTTTTTGGGTTTCACATGAATGCTTAAACTACTCCAATAATTTTAATAAAACAAATACATCAAAGTAACAGTAGCACAATAGAAATGCAGTTCTTGTTTACTGTTCTTTGTCTAAATAAACTTTTAATGCAAGTACTTGTAATCTGCCATTTGATATGATTGATGGCAACAATCTGTACTCTGGATTATCTGTGCAGGTATTATTTAGGTAAACTCGTTTTACCCTCTGGCGGATCAAAGTTGTTGCTACAGGCAGTATTTCCTGTAAATTCCTTCAAAATAAGGCTACGGGGTTTAAATGAGTGTTGACAGGATAATAAGTGTAAAAATGGGAGAGCCAGAAGACCTTCACGCATGGACGTCATTTTTGCTTTAGATGTGGGGTGGGGGTGGGGGGGTATCTTTACAGTAAGCTCTGATAGGAAAAAGGCTTCAACACAAATGGTTGTTTTTCACGTGGTCCTAAAGCTCAACCAGTGTCAATTTAATATAGCGTAATATTGTTTTTGGATGGTAAAAGGTGCAGGGGTCAAATCTTGACTTTGGAAAAAGTGTGTGTGTGTGTGGTGGGGGGGGGGGGACATGTCCCCCCTGTCCCCCCCAAAATTACATCCATGCCTTCACGTATACAAACTACTAAAACTCAACAAATCTATTGACCTTATCTGTGTTCAACGGGATTATGTCAACGAGCTAAGCAGCTTGTTACCATCGACGTGTAAAAATACAACACCATAAACATATCTGGTGGCCACAGGGCGAAACTAAATCCAAGCTAGACTCTGGGATTTAAAATTAAATGAATATAAAATACGTATTTCTTTGTTACACAATGTAATCATTAACATCTGTAGGCTGTCTAATAAACACTAATTCATTAACAAATTGGACTTTTTTTTAAAAGTACGCACTTTGTTTTGAACAGAAAAAAACACCAATGTATCTGGATTTAACAATCAATGTATAAGCTACTAAATAAAATAAATTAAACACCAAATACAATGAGAATAACCAGCAACAGATTAGCAATTCACTTCTTTTTTACTGTTTGTTCTTTGTCTAAAAATATTAATTAAATTACTTGTAATCTTTTAGTTTTACTTGATTAATGGCTAAATATTCTGTCTATGGGATTCACAGTGTACGTGCTGCTTTTCACCTGGAATGGAAACAGGAAACTGAGATTTTGAGAGTGGATTCCTTCAAAATAAAACATGCCACTTAAAGAGCAAGTCACCCCCTATCAGAGTCTAACTCCACTCCCACTTCATGTTTGAAAAATGCAACAAATGCTGTTGCCTGGCAGACCGAGAGGGCGGAGCTGCTAACAAATACACACACACACAGGCTCACAACAGCACTGTGACATCATTATGTACCAGTTTACATCATAGCATACCTCTTAGCCAATAGCGGTGGCAGATTTAAATTCAAATACAGTGCAGAGTTTTTACCTGACAACGGCACAACACTGCCAGTTTTAGGCAGAATATTTAAATTTTAAAGAGCAAGTCACCCCCAAATGACATTTTTTTTTGCAGATAAACTATTTAAATGTGTGTTTAATCGTGCTACAGACACGTGTAGTCAATAATTTGGCAGTTCAGTGCATCTTGGTTAAAATTCAACAGCGGCCGCGCGCAGGACGCAGCTGGAGGATTTGAGCCGTTGCCGCTGCGTCCTCTCTGCTCATAGAATGCCCGCAAAGCTGAGTCCATAAATGACGTCATATATGTGGATACTGGATCTTTTTTCAGGCTTCCCGCAATTTGAGTTTTTAAGAAACCCACATCTTGATTCTGGGTTTGTAATTACTGCCTTACTGACAATTGTACCGAGTAAATATTACCGTTTTCTTTCCCTGTAATGCCTTACATTACCACATTACAGCAAAAAGCAATGCATTACAGTAACTAATTACTTTTGTACCACGTTACTCGCACGTAACTTATGCTGTAACTTCACCTTGCCCTGCCTGCTCCTTGCTGCCCGCCGGCTGTGATCACAAGCGACACCATAGTAGTTCCCGCTGCTTCTTTGGGAAACGGCGCAAAAAAATCAAAAAACTTGATCTTGTAGGCGTGGCGGTGGGATTTCAGCCGTGGCGGCCCGCCACGGCTACGCCTATGTAAGGGAAACCCTGCTGTGAATAATAAATCTTGCTGTGTACAATCAAGGCTGAATATATTTGTAGCTGTTTTTTTGTTGTTGAGAAAAATGGGTTTCTAGAGACTTATATACGTATTCAGGCAAAGTTATCCAACTTTAAAATTTTATGTAACCCTAACTGACTCCGGTTTGAACTGTGTGCTTATTCATTTTGTGTCTGTGACGAAGCCACGGAGACTTAATAAAGAAGTCACCTTGTGAGAAGTGAATCCTTAATGTTTGTCAGTCATACAGAAATACTTGATTTCAAGAGGAAAGACAGCTGAAACTGTAGTTTTGTAAAGCTTTGACACAACAAGGAAATTTAATTAGATATCCAAATTTGAATTTTATCATCAAATAAAATCTTAGAATAAATAAACACATTTTAAGGGAGTAATAAGGAAAAGGAGATTAACACCTTTCAGCATTTCCTGCTTTTTCCAGCAGTGATATTGCTAATTCTGTTGAAGGAAATTCACTGTTTAATGAGACAGCTGGTGAAAATGATATGTAAATAAGTAAGAATGCATGTAGACCTACGTAATTAAGCAAAACTGAAACACTAATATAAAGTATATATATTATATATTTTTTCTCCCTTCGAATCTGGGAGGGTGGAACCCCAGCTCCAGCTATGGACGAGCCCCCAGGGGGCCCAACTTGATATTTTTTTCACGGGGCACAAAATCTCTGGCAGCCCCCCTGCTGCTATTAACTGGGAACCGATGACATCTGGTCAAAAACACGAAGCTCAAACAGAATATTTCTATCAGGATTTATTTCATTAATTAAATACATTTTGAAAAGGCAGATAAAAAAACACACCGTTCATAAATAGAGAAATAAATATTTGAAACAATAGAGAAGGATCCCCACACACTCAGGTGCCAGCTTGGGGTTGGATTTAACAACACACCTGAATCTCTGTACTTGGTACATACAGCATGTAAATCATGCACACGTCTTCCCAGCAGACGGCGGTAGTGCTTTCCTCAGACCCACCGACTCCTCCGCCTGGTTTTAAATCTGCCGCTGGATGGTGAAGGTCCGGTAGCGAGCGGCGCCCTCCTGGCACATGTCCACCGGTTCGTTGTCCTGGGTGGACGTGCTGATGTACCAGTTGGGGAAGGAGGCAGACATGAGTGTGCTGACGTTCAGGCCCGTGTCCTGTTTGTAGAAGAGGAACCGCTTCATCTCACTCTCAGCGCCGATCGGTGAGAGGGTTCTTTTGTCCTCCACTGCCTGGAGAACGAACAAAAGATCAGTGTCGGCAAGGTTCTTCTCGCCGTTTCGGCCAAGGTGTGCTCGGCTGTGACCGGTGTGAGAGGTTTACCTCCAGATGCAGCGTTGGCTTGTCTCCTTTTTTGTGGCAGGACAGGTATAGATTTGTGTCTTTGATGCCCAGAGCGACAGGCTTGGCGTCGGAGCTGCTGGTGAGCACGTAGGTGGACATGTTCAGGAAAACTGAGGAGAGAGCGGAGGACGCGGGTTAACAAAAGCAAAGTCTTCATGTTTTTGTTCGTCTACCTCTTATGTGACGTTATCCCCCCCCCCCCTGCCAGGTCGATTCCTCAGCAGTTACCTTTGCGGGAGTCGTTGCCGCCCTGCAGTAGCACTGCGTGCAGCTCCATGCTGTTCTCCACCAGAACCAAGCTTCGTTTCTTGCTGTCGGACACAGAACAGACGCCCTGACCCGTGTAGCTGAACTGAGGTGGAGCTGACCTCCTCTCAAAAATGTTTTTCTCTAAAAGAAGAAGAAGAACACATTAGGTGAGCAACGCCGTTCTGTTCAGCTTTAGTCTGACCTCATGAGAAAGGAGAGTGTTTAGTCTCCTGTACCTTCTACGATGCTCTCCAACACCACGCTGAGCAGGTTCTCATCCCTGAAGTCGGTGCTCAGCACGTCTTCCGAGGTTCCAGCCTTCAGCCTCTCGATGGCGATGATCAGGTTGGCGACGTGCCTCATCGAATGTGGCTGATGGGAGATCTCCAGGCCCAGACCTTGGGGCATCTTCTTGGACCAAATGCTGCTCATGTTGCAAATCTCTGCTGCCATTTTTTCTACAGATCTGCAGAAATAAGGGAAGCGGTTGGTTTAATAACACCGTAAAAGAGTTTGTGATGTTCCATAAAGCTGCTGAGAATCCGTTTACCTGCTGAAGAGACGGGGAGCTGTTCTAGTCTGTGTGTTTGGTGATCAGCTGCTCAGGTGTTCTGGCTGCCGGAGCCGCCCGGCAGGGCTTTTATGGTCCTCAGACAGGAAGTGGGACAACCTGCGATGATGAAACCTTGTACTTGCACGCTCGCCGGGTGGTTGTGTAACTGACTCAGGAAATAAAACCAGTTCAGGCATGTAACGTCACACCGTAGCGTGCAAATGCAGTGGCTCAGCGCTGGCGTTATTTACATAGTTTTCTAAATAAACAAACAAATAAATAATAAAGAGCGTTGTGGGCTAAACACCTCATAAAAGGCTCATGATTTAAACTAATGTTGCCTCCAGAAAGACGTACTCGTGTTTTCCCCACAAGAATGTTTTAATTAGTCCATAAAAAACTGACTGATTCTCCGTCTGTGACCTGACATTTTTCCAAAAAGGTTTAAAGCAGCAGTTCTCTGTCTGTGTTGAGTGAGTCTCTCCACGAGTAAATAATGTTTTGTCTTCAGTTTCTACAAAATTCTCCAATGAAACATTTTTATCATTAAGGTTTTAAGTATTTCAGTGTTTTATCATCATCATCATCATCATCATCAAATAGAAAGACTCAGAGGTCTCATCTGAGAAACTCATTCATGCGTTCAATTCAATTCAATTCAATTCATTTCAATTCAATTCAATTCAATTCAATTCAATTCAATTCAATTCATTTCAATTCAATTCAGTTCAGCCCTGCGATGGACTGGCTCTTTGTCCAGGGTGTACCCCGCCTGATTGCCCATTGACCACTGGAGATAGGCACCAGCCCCCCCGCAACTCTGTGTGGACAAGCGGGTTCAGAAAATGGATGGATGGATCAATTCAATTCAATTCAATTCAATTCAAATATACTTTATTAATCCCAGAGGGAAATTAGGGTTTCAGTACACACAATTCAGAGATCAGACATACATGGGCATAGACACATGACAAGAATTGGTGACTGGTCATTCGCAACCCCGAGTCGCGCTACCTTAATAGAGATCAGAGGGTTATATGAGGATTGGTTCAGGTGGAGGGAAAAAGGCACTTCAGAGTTACCCTCCACAGGGAGGGCAGCTTTGCTCTGCAAAAAACACCTCAGACAGAAATGCAACAGACTTCAGACAACACAACATAAGTGTCCACTAGGTGGGGTGGTGGGGTTGGGGACTCTCCACACATCAGTGCATGCAGCCGCGATGAGCAGCGCTTGTCATCTCAGTCTGGACGGGGGAGGGAGGTTGTTGGGGTTTGGAGGGCACAGTGACTCCTGGAACGATTCAGCGGCCTTCACAGCCTGCAGTCCCGCTCAGGCTGGGATAGGGAGACAGAGTTGCCATAGCGACGGCATCGTTCCACATATCTTCTGAGGGGGGAATATTCGTTGCAGCCTTACAGGCTCAAGGGTACCAGATTCAGATTAGAAATTGTTTTGGGGCCCGACAGAGATAATTTCCTGTCCGTCTTAAAGTTCCGCTGGTCCTCAACCTCTCAAAATCCCAATAATGGTGTAAATTAATCTATCCCAATCCGTGCTGATTCGTCCACTCGCTCCTCGATGGCATCCATCTTTTGTGCCAATGCATGAATCTCAGCCAAAGTCCCAAGCTTACGACTCTTCTAGACAATTATGTGATTCTGTGCGTTCACAGGGCGGTGTAATCCATCCCTGAGCTCGGGGAGAGCGCCAATATTCCTCGACAACTCGTTAATTTTCCGGTAAGCCAGGAAGCCTCCTAGGCCAAAGAGCAGGAAACCCGACACCAACACCACGAATATCCACACGTCTTCAGAATCCTCCACAGACAGCTGAGAGAGGCAGATCAGGTTCCACTGTTTCCAGGAGTCCATGATATGCCCAGCTGGCTCTGTCCCAGAGGGGCACCCGGGAGCCCCTTCTCCCGTTCTCATCGTTGGAAATTTTTTTTTGTCAATCGCGTTAAGTGACCAACTGACCAGGTCCATTTTAGTAATTTCAGTTTCCAGTTTCCAGAATAAATGCAGAAGCTCCGTAGACCCAGAGACAAACAAAGAGCATTGGGATAAGATAGGGAGGAGAGGAGGAACAAAGCGTCTGTACTCTCCAAGAGCCAGAGGAACAATTCATCTCCAGCAGGCTGGACTGTTGCGATAGTCTTCCCAAAAAAAAGCTGGGAAGCATCTGCAGCTTATTCAGAACGCTGCTGCCAGAGTCCTAACAAGAACCAAGAGAACCAAGCACACCACGCCTATTGCGGCTGAAACGTGGGGGTGCAGTTTGGGCTGCCGAGTGATGACGTGGTGCTTCACACCCGGGTCTGATCAACCAGGGGTGGGCCAACCCCGGCAGAGGGTGTTCTGTGATAAGTGGCCGAAACACCCGATGAGGTCGGGGCACACAACTGAAGATGCGTCGCACCAGATTCACCGTGAAATCTGCGGCGGAGCTCACTCCACCAAGGACAACGTTCAGTTGCTGTGCTGAAAGTTAGGGATCTTTAGCGTCCAGTCCAAGTAAGAATCAATCTGCACTGGTTACCAGTAAGCCACAGAATCATTTCTAAGCACTTTACTGGTTTATGCATCACTCAGTGGCATGGGCCAAAATACTTGTTGGATCTCCTTCCTGTATATCCACCCAGCAGGGCTCTGGGATCCTTAGGAAACAGTAAGCTGGTAGAACCCGGGTCAGAACCAAACTGCTGCTTGTAACTACAATGGACTCAGTGGTCTCCTTTAAAAAGCAGCTGAAGACTCACCTGTTCTGGCTTTTGTAAGACCTTCATCACCTCTCTCTCTTTATTCTGCTCTCCCCTATTCCACCTTCCTCAGGATCCACTGACTTCCCTCTTTCCTTCTCTCTCTCTCTCTCTCTCTCTCTCTCTCTCTCTCCATCTTTCATCACAAGTGTCTATTTTTTGCTCATTTTAAATATATTTTTAATGATTTTCTAAATTATTTTTAACATTTTTTGTTTTTGTGAAGCGCCTCGCGATCTTTATCTTGAGAGGCGCTATAGAAAAGATCTTTTCTTCTTCTACTTCTTCTTCTACTTCTTCTAGGCTGCTCACGGATGGAATCAGCTTCCCCGTGACCTCAAATGTGCCCCATCTCTGGCAACTTTTAAATCAAAGTGGAAAACTTTCACGTATTCATCATGATTTCATCATAAATGTGAATTTAAATGGGTCTGGGTTCATTTACGCGTTGACTTTGATGCCCATGCTCCTCTCGCTGATGGACAGCACAGTGAACTGCCTCGGCGTATTTAATGGGACGTGTAGATGGAGCGCCGTGCTGTTACAGAAGAATTCAAATGGAATTACAGTGGTTGTTATCAGTGACCTCACGTCTTTACGGGAACGGTTCTGTCACATCTTTTCTTTACTAAAGCGTGTAACATTAACCAGGATGGAGAGGAAGCATTCCCGAGCGAACACTCCAGGAACTCGTCTCAGAGCCACTCCTGTGTCTACTACGCAGGTGAAGTGTAAACCGTGTTTTCTGTCTGGAGGCTGGTTTCAGTCCAGATTTACTGCTTTTGTTATCTTCATCAGCTCTTCTCTTCCGTCCTGGAGCTCTCCCTGGAGAGGGAGACATTCCCGGGCACAATGGTGCTTCCCCTGACTGTGGCTGGATTTTACTCTCACGCTCCTGACACGCCTCGGTCTTATCTCCGCTGCATCAGTGTTATTCTCTCCATCTGTTTCATCTGAGTCATGTTTTATTGCATCTTAGCATAAGATGAAACTACTGGAGCATGATTTACGAGTTTATGTTTGTATAACTCAGATTTTCTGGTTTAAAGTCTGGAGCTTGAATATAAAAATGTAAAAGTTTCTCTCCTTTCTTCTGATTTTGACACAGTTGAAACTGTTTCACATTCAGTTCCTTCAGCAGACATTTCTGGTTTCCACAGATCGGTTTTGACACATTTATGTCTGACAGCTCCGCAACTCCTAGCTTTGTGTTTGCTGCTGTTCGTAATCTAACCGACGCTTAACCCTCACTCATGGTGAGTCGAGGTCGAAGCCTAAAAGTTCCAGATTTCTCCTGATCTGAGAACAGTCATCAGAGGAAATGTCAGATTTTCTCTGCTGGTCTTTCCTAACCTTCTCACGTCTTTAGGTGACTCTTTGGGGTTTTGAGGTTCTTTTGATGTGGAAAACAAAAAAATTGCGCCACTTAGAAAGTTACAAAAGCGGGTTGCTCACGGCCCTGAATGACATCATCATGCCTGCAGGGCCGACACTCAGATTAGACCGTCCGGCTGCTGCAGGCATGGTTCTGCTTTGTACAGAAGACAGTAATCTCAGTCAGCTCGGCCCAGGCATCCACGTGCACCCCCCCCCCCACACACACACACCCACACACACCCACACACATCTGCTTCCTATCTGAGTCCAGACAAAGGCTCGTAGCAGCCCGTCCGTCACAGGTAACTTCATTCATTCCGGTTTAAACCACAAAACTCCTTTACATTCAGCTTTATGATAAATATGTCATTTTTATTTATTTATTTTATCCACTTCAGACCATTCAAGCAAATTAAAATCAAATACAAAGCAAACATTTCTTATGTAGAGGATTTAGAGATTCCTCTTTGGTCCTTAAAGAGTAAGTCACCCCCCTACTGGAGTCTAACTCCACTCCCGCTTCCTGTTTCAGTAAACTTTTAATATAAGTTTCTACCAGGTGTTTTTATAGTTGATAATTCGTGATGTTAACCTTTTAGAGGGATCTGTTTGCTTGTGTTTTTACCATTTTTGTACAAATAAACCCATTTTAAACTCCTCCGCCAGTTTTTATGTTATCCCCATCCTTCACATTTTACCATCTCATGTCGGGGACGTAACACCGGTTTAAACCACAAAACTCCTTTACATTCAGCTTTATGATGAATATGTCATTTTTATTTATTTATTTTATTCACTTCAGACCATTCAAGCAAATTAAAATCAAATACAAAGCATACATTTCTTATTTAGAGGATTTAGAGATTCCTCTTTGGTCCTTGAAGAGTAAGTCACCCCCTACTGGAGTCTAACTCCACTCCCGCTTCCTGTTTGAAAAATGCACCACAATGAGGTGTTGCCTGGCAGACTGAGAGGGCGGAGCCAATAACAAATGAACACACAGGCTCATAGCAACATTGTGACATCATATGGTAACCTGCTAATATCATAGGATACATTTTAGCCAATAAAAAAATGGCAGATTTAAATTCAAATGTAGTGTAGAGTTTTTACCTGAAGAGGGCGCAACACTGATAGTTTTAAGCAAAATATCACAATTTGAACAAAGATGCACTAACGTGCCAACTTATTGACTACATGTATCTACAGCATGATTAGACTCTCTTTTATATAGTTTATCAGCAAAAAAAAGTTGATTTGGGGGGGACTAGCTCTTTAAAGGGGAACTGGGAGAAGCTCGAGGCTTTTCATTGCCCTATCCCTCAACATCTTCCAAAATCCAAATAAACATCTCTAAACATACATCATAAACAAAATCAATAAGCAAAACTTTAATTTTCACATCAGCAAGAAATCATATAAACACTTTACTTTTACATCTTAAATAAAATCCAAAATCAAATTTAGATCTTATTGACTTTAATTGCTTTGCCAAGTTCTTAATGTCTATCATAATTCATTAGCACATTAGTCATTTCCCAAAAGTTTTCTTCTATATAATATTTTGAATTGTACAACAGTTTAACACTATTTATGTTTTCCTCTAAGCTGTTCCACCAAACCACTCCTCGGACTGAAACGGTCATACTTTTTCGTGTGGTACGTACACATTATTGGCAATTACTGTTATTATTTTAGCGTTACTTGCTCTTCGGATCCTTGAATAGATGCTTTGGTGAAATGAGGATTTTTATTTTGGATGCAGAACATTTTTGGGAGTTTGGATCCAGGCAGGAAATTCTTTCTTTCTTTTGTGTGTGTGTGTGTGTGTGTGTGTGTGTGTGTGTGTGTGAGATTGAATCTCATCTGGTTCTGCATCAGCTGCTGTAAATATCCTAAGAAGCTGCGGTTGATCCGCAAACGTATAATAAACCTTTTTACCTCTGAGCCTTTAAGACTTTAGCAGCTCGGCCACTTAGAGTATATTTAGTTACTAGATTGTTTTAAAGCATAAATAAAGGAAAATTTTAATTAAAGTAAATAAAGCCCCCAAAGCACAAGTAACTGAAAATGAAGCAAAACATGATACATCATTTTTGGGTTATTAACAGTATTTTCAGGATTTTATTTGCAAATTTTAATTAACATTTTGGCAATTTTATTACAAAGTTTGAACGCTTCTGCCACAAATCATTGGAAACTTGAGAAAGTTTTATTCTACAGTAAAAGGAAACGGCAGATAAAAATAGTCTTGGTAGTAAAAACAACCCCGAGTTAGGCTTGAACCACGCTGGACAGTCTAGGGTTTCATAATCTAATAAAACAAAAGCAGGGGAAATTTTTATCAGGTCCTGAGCAAATGTGTGTGTGTGTATGCACCCAAGGGTGTGATGCTTTAATTCCTTCTTGAATCATGACTCAGCTTTAATTGTTTAGTCTAACTTCCTGATGGGGACGGGAATCTGCCTCAGAGCAACAGCTTCAGCTCTCCTACACTATCGTCACTAATTCACATCAAATCACTTTGGGCCTTAAATGGCCTGTATTTGATAGAGCGCCTTCTAGAGTCCTGGAACCCCCCAAGGCGCTTTACAACACAGTCATTCATCCATTCACACGCTGGTGGTGATTAGCTACGATGTAGCCACAGCTGCCCTGGGGCGCACTGACAGAGGCGAGGCTGCCGAGCACTGGCGCCACCGGTCCCTCCGACCACCACCAGCAGGCAACGTGGGTTAAGTGTCTTGCCCAAGGACACAATGGCAGCGACAGACTGAGCGGGACTCAAACCTGTGTAGAGTTAAAGAGTTACAATTTAATTACTGACCATAGACATTAAAGATCCATATCGATTATGGATCCCATCTTATGGACACTGGGCTATTTAAATCAGAAGATTGGTTCTTTTTATTACAGGGAAATTAAATAAACACTTTGCACGAACTGAGAGACGAGAGAAGAGAGAGAGACTTTCAAACGTTTAAGAAAATTTATAATCTAAAAGATTTTAAACAGTTTAACAGAAAAAACTCTCTAACGATGGATGCTTGTGGAATGGAATGTGAGGTGGAGTGTGTGTTGGTGCGATGTCAGTTCAGAACCTCCGATCCGGAGAAGCGAGTCTGAGGGAGAGATGATGTTTTGCTCCTAACTGATCAACGTTTGAACCGTGGTCATAAAACAACATGAGACGCCATTTGTGTCGCATCCACATACCCTCCAGTGATATCAGGATGCCAGGTCCACGGTCCCTCCTCTGGTACTGGAGCCGATGAAACGGCGTCGACAACACGACAAACCAGTCTTTGGATAGTCTCCAGGTAAAAAGCGACAGGTGTTTCACAGCGTCAAAAGGGACCCCCCTTGGGTCAGCGGGTTCAGCTTTTATTCTGAAGGAACCGTTGTTTGTTGATAACAACGACAGGATTTCCCAGCTTGGCGGTTCTTAGCTTAAAAAGGAAAGCATAGATGGCCGGTCCATACTTCACTTAGCATGCGGTGAACTTCAGGGGATCTGGAGATCTTGTTGAATACTGAACTTAAAATGGCGTTGGACTGTTTTACTAATCTGGATGTTTATGATTCTGGACAAATCAAAGCTGACAGATTAAATAAACACCACAGAGACTCTGCCATGCTTCAGACGTGAAGGTTCTGATTGGTTCAGTGACAACAATGTGTCATGTGATTTTTCACCTTAATGTATCAGTGTTGGAAATCATAAAACTAAATGTATGTGTAAACCTGGCTCATCCCTTTGGTTATGCCACTGTAGAATTAGAATGCTGGAGGACAAACTTGTAGTTTTCTGTTCGCCTGCCATAGAAACGTGACAGGTCCGGTCCCTCTGTCCTCCCAGACCCGCTTGGTCCAGCCAGACTGCACAATTTCCGTTTCAGTTAGTCTGTGTGCAACAAGCGAAGTGACAAAAACAGTTCTGAGAAACATAAACCCACAACAACCTTTAAGCGTTAGTCCGAAGGTTTCAGCTCACGTCGGAAACACAAAACAGATTTATTAAAAGGTTTGTTTGAAGAGGTTCAGAAAAAAAACAGAAATGACAAAATATTAAACATCTGACATAAATGAAAATAAAAATTAAGTATTGTTCTGGGATTTTTAAACATTTTTCCAAATAAAGGATTTAACAGCTTAGAGAATTTGTGAAAGTAAAGATTATTTATTTTAACTTAGCAGAGTTGAACCCCCGAACCCCGACCACAGCACACCTTCATCATGTCGTCCATGTTTGTTTCGTTCTTTTTGACATGATGATTATCAACATTTTTGTTTTGTTTTGCATCAAAATAACAAATAAATCTACGGCAGTCAACAAGGGTCTTTTTAAACATGTATGAGAAACATAACCTGTAGAAATATGAAAGTAGACACACTTTTAGTGGTTTAATTAACCACTTCCAGAAAACTGAATCAACTCATTCTTCTCCACGACTTAACGAGGATTCCTGGTTTCCAACAGGCCTCGCTCCATTTGAGTCAGAAGTGAGAGAAATGTGAGAAAACTTTGGGAGAGGTTGGAGACTTTGTTGAAAACCATCTGAGACACAATTTAGACAATTTGTGAATTTACCATATGAACCCTCACGGCCTCTGCGCTCCTCTGGCAGGCGTCTCCTGCTCATCCCTAAAGTCAGGACACACACTCACGGCGAGGCGTCCTTCCAGTATCACGGCCCTCGCCTCTGGAACGATCTGCTGGAGGAGCTCAGGGCCGCAGAGAACTTCATGTTTAAGTCCAGGCTCAAGACCCGCCTATTTGGGTTAGCATTTATCTAATTATTTACTACAGTTTTATTTCTCGTTTTACATGATTATATTTTATTACTGGCTTTGCATGTTTTATATGATTATATTTTAGCATTGTTTCATTATTTAATAATATAATTATTTTACTGTCTATATGATTTTATTTATTATTTATTTTCTTACTTATGTCTTTTATATTAGCTCTTTTATTTTCATATTTTTACTCATTGTAATCCAGTGTTTTCTCTGTAGGGGCCCTCTGCCCCGGGGGCGGTGGTCAACTGTTGCTTCCTGGGCGCTCTACAGGCAGTGTTTGAGTGGAGGTGGGGTCTATGCTCCCCCTCCTCTGAGCGCCCTGACTTAAGCCTAGTCCACACGTAGCCGGTTTTTTTAAAAAACGAATATCCGTCCCTCCAAAAACTTGCATCCACACCACCTCGTTTAAAAAAAAAACTCTGCCCACACGTACCCGGATAAATACGTTGTTAAAGACATGCCAGACCTGTAGGCGGCAGTACGTCCCCCGTTCTTAACCTCGTCCTTCGTCTGTGGTCTTCCGCAAGGAGCAGTAATTCCGCTTGCAAAAACAAACAAGCAAAAAGCGCTTGGACAATTGATAAAGCGAGCGCAGCTCTGAGGGCATCCATGCTGTCGGCTAGTGTAAACACAGGTCGCACACGTGATGTCAGCATTCTTTTGTCGCAGAAAGTGACGTTGCGGACCTTAAAACTCCGGTTTTGTCTGTCCACACGCAGACACCCAAAACGGAGAAAACGCAGATCTTCACTTTGGCCGGAGTTTTTAAAAAGATCTGTTTTCGTGTGAAAAAACTCCGTTTTCGTGTGGATGACAGGCCAAAACGTAGAAAAATATCTACGTTTTGGCAGCTCCCCGGCTACGTGTGGACAGGGCCTTAGTGTGGAACACCAGATGCTGCCGGGGCAGATGGCTCCTCTGATGGAGTTTCCTTGCCTTACCTTAATTAGCTCATCTGGACTCAGCCGAATATAAATTTTTACTGATGTGTGTGTGTGTGTGTGCATATGTCTGTTAATGTTTTTAAACGGTTATGGGAATTTGGGGTCATTTTAATTCTGCAAAGCGCTTTGAGTACCACTTTGCTTGAAAAGCGCTTTATAAATAAAATCTGATTGATTGACTCAAACGCATCAGTACAATTATAATAGTTTCACTTTTGATGTAGCCGTGGTGCACATGTTCATTTGTCTCAAACTAAGAATTCCCAATAAACCTTAATAATTAACGTCAGTCATATATCTGACCATCTAAATGTTTGTGCTTCTGCCTCTGACCTGTCGGCCTTGAACTCTCATATCTTCGTAGTTCTGCTTGAGTGAAACCTTCGGGAGGAACCTGCTGTAACCTGAGGAGGATTTACGGGACGGCGGTAATCCTCTGCTAACTCACCTTTCAGATTTCCTCCCAACTTTCTCACAATAAACCAAAGCAGCGACAAAGAGACGTCACAATAAACCCAACAGCTGGTTTCTGGAGCCGCCCACGTTTTGATCGAGGGCCTGTTTCATCACATCTTGTTTGTTTACACGCCCTCGCTCCACCTTTACAGCCGGTTTTCCGTCTGGAGTCGCAGAACTGCTTCAACAAACAAAATTCCCAGTGATGAAACCAGCAGCAGCTTTGGGAATTTTTCTGGTTGACATTTCAAGCAACTTCTGTAAAAACATCTGAGCTTCATTTCCTCGTGGCTCGGCGCGTCACACGACGAAGAGGTCGTTATTCGTTACTGTTGTTGAATCAGAGGTTGTTTTTCCTTTCTGCAGGAAGTCAGCGTGGCACAGAAGGACTTCCTGCATCAGGATTAAAGGAGGAAATCTTGTTGGTTAGAGAAATATGCTAAGCTTAAGATACAACACATTTTATTATTATTACCATTACAAATACTATTAACGCTAGTTTTACTATTAGTAGTATTAAAATCACACCAATAGAGTGACAGTGGCAGAGCAGATAAATGCCTGCCCGTGTCCCCACGTAGTCGCTGTGCCCTTGAGCAAGGCACTTCACCCTCCTTTCCTGCTGCTGGTGGTCGGAGGGTGGTGCCGGTGCTTGACAGCCTTGTCCCTGTCAGCGTGTCCTAGAGCAGCTGTGGCTATGCTGTAGCTCATCACCACCAGGGTGCGTATGACTGGCTGTGTTGTAAGGTGCCTTGGGGGGATGTAGAACTCTTAGGCTCTATATTAAATACAGGCCATTTTTAGAACAAATCATTTATGGCCGTTTTTCATTCATTTTCTTGTTTACGAGTTCCAATAAATAATCTTATGGAGTAAAAACAAAAACATAATTCACAGAAAAACTCTTTAAATCCACACGTTTTTATAAAACGCCCACTGCACGGGAAATTTCACCTGACACGTATGTTTCAGTCTGTGGGAGGACACCCACCCACGCATGGGGAGAACGTGGTAATCCCACGCAGAAAGGCTGCAGCCGGGATTTGAACCTATGACCATGTTCTGGGGCAACTTTAACACAATTCAGCCCAAACTATTAATGTTCAACAATTATTCAAACACCACAAATGCTGTCTAATCTAATAAACACCGATTCCAACAAAACATAATCCCAAATAATCATAGAGAAATTGTCTCAGGTTTATTAACAACTTTCTTCATCTTCAAAACTCATCAACACAGAAATTATAAAACAGTATTTACAACCATCTTCCTGTTTTTCATTTAAAATGTTCCAGAGACAATCAACCGAACCCTCCCGCCCCCAAAAACCATTCAACACAATCAATGACTGAGGTACAAAATTAAACTGATTGAAAAAGTCACACACATGCCAAAAATGAACCATTTTAAAGCAAGTCTGTGTGTGTGTGAGAGAAAGGACCATCCCCGTTTACAGACAACACACACACACACACACACACACGAAAAGCATCTGAAATGGGAGTGTGTATGTGTGCGTGTTAATATACTTCAGGAATGAACATAAAATCTGCCGAGTCACTGAAAGCGTTGCTCCGCCACAGAAAGGCAGGTTTTGAAATCATGGTCTGCAGAAATGTTGCGACAGCGTTGCGGAGAGAGCAATTTTGGCAAATTTCTCTTATTTGGGAAAACACTGCTTTCATGTGAAAGTGCAACAAATAATCTGATTTCTCATCAAAGGACATTTTAAAGGAACTTTTCGCAGAACCAACAGGAAAAAGGACTAAATAAAGCCTCATGTGGGAGTTTTCTGTGCCTATAAATTCACAAGTTGTTTATTACTTCACATTTTTACACAAGCTGGTGTTTACACCCGGGGCAGGAGCTTTCAAAATCCAAATATAGGTTTTGTTAAAGTTTGCTTAATTTATGCCATTACTTCTTTTTCTAGCAGTTCAAACATTAACTCTGGATCAACTTACAAAAATAAAAGCTTTTATGTGAATTAAAGATGAGGTTTGGTGGCTAAAATGGCCAGATCTAAAAATGAAATATCACAAAAAAAAGTTTACATGAAGTGTTTACACCAGGAACTTAAAGGAAACTAAAAATAGGAAGATGAATTAAAAAAAACCATAAAGATCCAGACTGATGAAAGGAAGTTAGACCCAGCTGCAGCTGAAGATTAAGTTTAACCCAACAATGAGCCATGATGGCAAAACAAAAAGCTTCATAAGGCACAGAAATAAAATGCTCCTTGTTTGTGATTTCAACAGAACGAAGCATCTTATTTTTATTATCAGAGGACAAAAAAACCCCACAGGCAAGCTGAAACAGTAAAGGCATCAGAGCTCATTTCACCTGAGAAGGTGCAGCAGCAGCTTCCTCACCTGTAGGGGGAAAATCTAGAGCTGTCTCAAGTTTTGTTTCTTTGTCGATGCAAAAATATAAAACAACTGCATTAAAATACTTTAAAATAATATCATCAAATTTAGTCTACTAAACTCCAGATTCAAACCTCCTTTTTAAAAATCTGTGCAGTCAAACCTGCATCAACAAGTAAATAATTTAAACACTGCTCGTGTTTTTAAGATTAAAAAATTAAGGCAACGCTGCAACTCAAGTCCTGTAAACTGAACATCTGACCAAAAACGTGGCCTAAAGGGGATCTACAACTTCTACTTGCTAAAACAGTTCTTTGGGATCGTGTTTGTGTCGAACGGAGCACGTTTTTCTCATGTTACACCAGCAGAAACGAACCCGCGCACACAAAAAGTAAGGATTTCCCGATTTCCCTAATTCTTGAGAAAAGTTGTGACATGTGACCCTTCTAGAGTCTGTAAACATCCACAAATTAGACTCAGAAAGTTCTGCATAAAAAAAAAGAAAGAAAAAAAAGAGAAATGAAATCATCTTGTGATGTTTCGGTTTCAGATTTAAGGTGGAAATACAAAGAACACGTCTGTCAAATGATTCATTTCCTCTTTTAGAACACGAGATGACAAACCTACAAGTTAATTAGGCACAAACATTCAGCTTCATGAGAGTTTGTGACATCATTCTCTGACATAAGCAGAATAAAAATGTGTTTTTTTTAAAGGTTTCAAATTGTTGTTTGTGTGAATCAACCAATGTAGGAAAAGCTGAATAATCCACCTTAACTGCAGGACTCACCCGTGAGTAGAGTTTTATATATAGGAGGAGAAAGGAGCTGAAATGATATCAGCTGCTAAGGGATGGATAAAAAACAAGGAGTGTGTGGATTCAAAGTATATTAAAAAAATGTTTGCCATCACAACAAAAAATCTGAAAATCAGGTTCCTTTCTTCATTTATGAGTGGAAAAAACGGGACTGTAGATTTTCTTCACAAAGTCAATAAAAATACAGTATAAGGAAAAGTCAAACGTTTTAGGACAATTTTATCTTAACATTTCCTCTTAAGGTACAGTAAAATATAACGGGAGTGCGGTCATAAAATATACAGAACTGTTGACCGTTCAGCTGAAGACCAGCATAATGATTAGAGTTTTACTAAACAAAATGCAAAATAATCACATAAATATGGTCTTTGTTTGCCCCTCGCAGAAAGAAGTCTGAACATTAATGTGAATAAATAAAGTTTTGTCTAGTCAGGAGGTGAAGCTGCGCTCCACTTTGGGTTTCTGGGATGTTTTTGGTCACAAACACAAAAACAGAAAAAATAAAAATAAAAAATATATAAGAGAGAGTCACCCTTTTATAAAAAAGTCTTTTTGCTCTCAGGTTCCGTTCTCTCATGAAAACCGATTCCAGATCTCTGCTCAAACCAGTTTCAGGAGTGTGAGAGGAGGGCAGTTCCCGGTTTGTGTTCCGGTACTAACCCTGGTTCGTGTTCCGGTAATTATCCCAGTTCGTGTTCCGGTACTAACCCTGGTTCGTGCTCCGGTAATTATCCCGGTTCGTGTTCCGGTACTTATCCCAGTTCCTGTTCAGGTACTAACCCTGGTTCGTGTTCCGGTAATTATCCCGGTTCGTGTTCCGGTACTAACCCTGGTTCGTGTTCCGGTAATTATCCGTTCGTGTTCCGGTACTAACCCTGGTTCGTGTTCCGGTAATTATCCCGGTTCGTGTTCCGGTACTAACCCTGGTTCGTGTTCCGGTAATTATCCGTTCGTGTTCCGGTACTAACCCTGGTGTCCCAATTAAGGCATTAATTTGATTCCGATTGATTGTCTTGAACACAAAAACTAAACGGTTTGAATCTTTTCTCTGGAAAACAAGAAGATAAAAACTGCTGTCATCCCTCCCTCTTATGTTTCCGTCTCTCTCAGAGTTCATCAATAAATATTTCACTATAAATCTCTACGGAACATATATTACTTTGTGTGAACTCCGCCAACCTGGGATTTTCTTTGTCTTCCAGCTGAATGGATGCTCATGGGTGAAGGCAGATAACCGGCGGTGGGTTTGGAGTTTGATCACGCTAACGGGACACAGAAAGGCGGGAAAAGGGGGGAGGGGCTCCCTGAGTCTCTGAACTGGAAGCGACACAATCGGAGGAAGAAACTCGTGGCTTTCTGGTCCTTTGGATGCTTTTTGTCAATAAATAGAACCAGATTTTTATTGTCTGTTGGTGATCACTGGTGAGTGACAAATACAGCTTTGGTATTTATTTATTTTTCTAAGGACGAGCAAAAACATTAAAACAAAAAAATTATAATTTAAAGCGCACTAGGAGACAGGCTGACTCACCTGCTTAAAATAACACTTTTAGATATTCAAATGTTCCACCCAAAAAACTCTCTGAGGATGGAGAGCATCCTCTAACAAGAAGAGAAACAAAAACAACTAAATTTAACTAATTTCATGTTTGGTGTTTTAGCGGGAAGCACAGACGCCGTTTACTGCAAATAAAATATTTTACCTTCATAAAGCCAACTTTCCCTTCTAATCCCAAAAGCTGCCGCTCTCCCAGAGCTCCTGTGTTTAGGTGGTTTTAATGTTTTGGCTCATCAGTGTGTGTTTGGTGTGTATTTCTGCTGCACCCCTTTATATTTACAGAACACACCCCCACACGGCTCGCCTCTTTGGGTCTAGTCAGCTGAATGAACATGCCTTTGTAAGCCCCGCCTCCTCGGCAGACATGGAGCGCTGTAGTGAACGTGTGCAAATGTGGGATGATCAGGTAAATGTTCCAGGTCAAACGCTATTTTCCAGCTGACTGTGGTGGTTGGCTGAGGGTGACGAGTTCTGCTCGTTCAGGAGGAGGAGCGTGGTCTCGTCTGGGCCGTTCTCCAGAGGGGCGGAGTCTGCGTCCAGGTCAGTGATGGTGATGTCAGCAGCGGGAGTCACCTGATCCAGGTGGCATATGTTGTGGCCGCTCTCGGGGGACTGAGGCGTGCTGTCCAAACGAGACGCCATCAGGCCATTCTGGTACTGAGAGCGTGTGATCTGATGGAGGAGAACATTCAGTTATGAGTTCCTGGGTTCTGGTGTGGATGTAACTTTAAACCCGACCCATATGAAACCAGAACACCAAGATGGTAGCCTGGACGGATCAGACCGGCTTCTGACCAAATTTCCAGTTCTGTAGCCACTAAATTCTTCACTATGCTCACAAAACTTTTTATTTGCCAGATCTAAAAATGCATTAATTAAAGAGTAAGTCACCCCCTACCAGAGTATTACTCCACTCCCACTTCCTGTTTGAAAAATGCAACAAATGCTGTTGCCTCGCAGACCGAGAGGGCGGAGCCGCTAACAAATACACACACACACAGGCTCACAACGACATTGTGACATCATATGGTACCAGCTAACGTTCTAGGGTACCTCTTAGCCAATAGCGATAGCGGATTTAAATTCAACTGCAGTGCAGAGTTTTTACCTGACAACGGCACAACACTGACAGTTTTAGGCAGAAAATTATGTAACCCAGAAGCTAGAACCTTAACCTCAGGTGTGTTTAAAAGATTTGGTGGAATGCAAGGGTTTTGTTTTCCAGTCTCTGTAGGTGGACAATTGTCCTTTGAGTTGTTCATATAGTTAACTTCTGGTGTTAAAGGCAGGGAATATGTAACTTGGTCACTATGGAGCATTGGCTCTGGTTCAGTGACTGGTTCAGATGCATGGGTATCCCTTCCTAAAGATTCCCCAATTTTTGCCAGTTCCTCCATTAGAAGGTCTTTAAATGATTGATTGCTACGCGCAGCTATGTCCCTGAGCTCTGACAGATAGGCATCAGTGGCAGATGTCAAAGCCAATTGCTCAGTCTCCTCCTTTAAACCGGTAGAAGCTCCTATCGTGGGACAGATAGGTGCTAAAGTAGAACCAAGTCCCTCTAAGGAAAGGACAGAGAGACTTTTTTGCAAGCCAGTTCATGCTCATTCAGTGCCAAAACTTCCCAAAAGATTAGTGGGTGGGCGATGCACAGCTACAGTCTCAGTTAACAGTGTTGAATGTAATTGTTTACTGGATTCAGGGTCCCAGGTAACCACCATTGCCAATTCTTTTTACCAAGAACACTTACCTGACCTCTCAATTAAACCCATCAGTAATCTGTTAGAAGTCGAGGGCGCAAACGGTCAAGCAGTTCCTTATTTAGGATACATAGAGATAAGTGTCACATTTCCAAAAGAGCTCGATCAGTCTGGACTTGAGTTACCTACCCTTGCGTTAGTGGTTCCGGATATAAGCTCAAACTCTGATACACCACTACTCATTGGCACAAACACACTCGATCCTTTGTATGAGCAATTGTCTGCCAATAACTTACCTGATTCCAAGGCACTCTCTTATGGGTACCAACACGTGCTAAAAGCCTTAGCAGTCAGAAAAAAACAAAGCAAAGATGGACGAGTTGGTGTGGTGAAGCTTCGAGGGAGAACCCAAGAAGTTCTCCCTGCAAATAAAAAACTGTTACTAGAAGGGTTTATGCAACCCAGCCAAAACAAGCATGAGCCTTATGCACTCATTGAACAACCCACCAATGGTTCTCTACCAGGGGGTATAATTGTAGACTGTTGCCTCATTTCCTTACCTTCACATGGTCCATACAAAGTACCTGTTGTACTAAGAAACGAAACTAACCATGACATCACATTACCCACTAACTGTGTGATCGCTGAGTTAGTTAAAGCCGATCGTGTTATGCCATATCCAGAACCTGACAAAAGTGATCAGAAAGTACTTGCGGCGTGTAGTTCGCAGCAACAGACTTCACCTTCAAACCCTCCTCTCAGTTTTGACTTCGGTACTTCGCCCTTGTCCGAAGAATGGAAAGGGAGGATCACCAACAAACTTAACACTTACTCCGATGTGTTTTCGCACCACGATCTTGATTTTGGTCATACACAACAGATAAGACATCACATCAACTTAAAAGACGAGACCCCATTCAAACAGAAATCTCGGCCGATCCATCCACATGATTATGAAGCCGTGAGAAAACATTTGGAAGCCCTCTTGGAAACCGGTATAATAAGAGAGTCGGAGTCTCCATTTGCCTCACCAATAGTGGTAGTTCGGAAAAAGAATGGTGAGGTACGTCTATGTATAGACTATAGAAAGCTTAATCTGCAAACCATTCGCGACGCATATGCCCTGCCTAACTTGGAGGAGTCCTTTTCTGCTCTCGCTGGATCACAGTGGTTTTCTGTGATGGACCTCAAGTCAGGTTACTATCAAATAGAGATGTGTGAAAAGGATAAACCTAAAACTGCTTTTGTTTGCCCGTTTGGGTTTTATGAATTTAACCGTATGCCACAAGGAATAACAAATGCTCCAAGCACTTTCCAACGGGTTATGGAAAAGTGTATGAAGGACATTAATCTGAAGGAAGTGTTAGTTTTCCTAGACGACTTGATCGTCTTTTCCAACTCCTTGGAAGAACACGAAACCAGACTTTCTCACGTTCTTGAACGGCTTAGAGAATACGGACTCAAGCTATCACCAGATAAGTGTCGTTTTTTCCAGACATCTGTGCGTTATCTTGGACATATAGTATCTCGAGATGGCATAAAAACCGATCCAGATAAGGTGGAAGCACTCAAAACATGGCCGAAGCCTCAGACTTTGAAGGAACTCCAATCTTTCTTAGGATTTACCGGTTATTACCGACGCTTCGTTAAAGATTACTCAAATATTGTCAAGCCACTAACATCTCTCACGGCTGGTTATCCACCCAAACGGAAAAACTTTAAAACACCACCATGTAGATCAAAGTACTTGAACCCCAAAGAACCCTTTGGGAATCGTTGGAGCCAAGACTGTGAGAAGTCCTTTCAAACTATTATTGAAAAACTTACCACTTCGCCAGTTCTTGGCTACGCTGACGCAAAACTCCCATATCTAGTACACACAGATGCTAGTACGACCGGACTCGGTGCAGCGCTATACCAAGTGCAAAACGGTGTCACACAGGTAATCGTTTATGCAAGTCGCGGTTTAAGCTCTAGTGAAACTAGGTACCCTGCGCACAAGTTGGAGTTTCTAGCCTTAAAGTGGGCCATAACAGATAAGTTTCATGACTATTTGTATGGGAACACATTCACTGTCATTACTGATAATAATCCGTTAACTTACCTCTTAACAACGGCAAAACTCGATGCAACGAGCTATCGTTGGCTAGCTGCGTTGTCCACCTATAATTTTGACATCAGATACCGTGCAGGTACACAGAACGTTGACGCGGATGGCCTGTCTAGGAGGCTGCATGATAAACCTGAAGACAACTCAAAATTCACTGAGGAATGCCAACGACTAGATGAGTTCCGATCTCATCTTTTATCCTCTGTCAAAGAAGTCGAGCTTCAACTTCAAGCCGAAGCAGTGAAGGCAACATGCCAAAAGCACATGGTCTTGGATGAGACTGATTCTCCTTGTGGTTTAGTTCAGTCACTTGCCATGTCTGCAGCGGCCATTCCAGACCTATTCCAGTTGGAAGACAATAGTGACAGTTTCTTTGCTGTGCCCAAGTATAACCATGCTGACCTTGTCTCCTTGCAGAGGAAAGATCCAACCATTGGCCGAGTCATTCAGCTGCTTATGACTGACAATAAACCGCCAACTGATACTATTGCAGAACCCCCGGTGGTTCTTAACCTTTTGAGAGAGTGGAAACGGTTTGAGTTTCAAAATGATTTACTGTACCGGAGACGCCAATTAGGACCAGAGACATCATCGCAGTTAGTCTTGCCTGATTCATTACGTTCAACAGTCATGCAAAGCCTACATGATGATATGGGGCATCTTGGGGTTGAACGTACGACAGATCTCATTCGGTCCCGTTTTTACTGGCCAAGAATGGCTAGTGATATCGAAATCAAAGTTAAAACTTGCGAAAGATGTATCCGTCGGAAGGCCCTCCCTGACAAAGCTGCTCCAATGGTGAGTATTACCACCACCAGACCTATGGAGTTAGTTTGCATGGATTTTCTCTCCATAGAACCAGACAGTAAGAACACTAAAGATGTCTTAGTGATTACAGACCATTTTACAAAGTATGCAGTGTCCATCCCAACCAAAGATCAGAAAGCCACCACCGTCGCGAAGAACCTGTGGGAACATTTTTTAGTCCACTACGGGTTTCCTGAGCGTCTTCATAGTGATCAGGGACGGGATTTCGAATCACGTACAATCAAGGAACTTTGTTCTTTACTTGGTATCCGTAAAGTCAGAACGAGCCCTTATCACCCTCGTGGCAACCCCGTTGAACGGTACAATCGTACATTACTCAGCATGTTGGGAACTTTACAAGCCACTGAGAAACATCACTGGCGCGATTTTGTAAAACCACTTACTCACTCGTACAATTGTACAAAAAATGACGTGACGGGATACTCTCCCTACGAGCTAATGTTCGGTAGGCAGCCTTGGTTGCCTATAGATATTGCCTTTGGGTTACCGCATTTGAACAAGCCCTCTATAACTCATTCTCAGTATGTTAAAGAACTGAAGAGTCATCTGGAACAGAGTTATGACATTGTCATAAAAAACTCTCAAAAAACAGCGAGGAAGAACAAAGAACGGTTCGACAGAAACATTCGTGAGTCCACACTAGGTGTGGGAGATCGTGTTTTAGTCCGAAATCTTCGCTTAAGAGAAAAGCATAAATTAGAAGACAAATGGGAGCAAACAGTGTATATAGTTCTCAAACAGATGGAAAACTTGCCAGTATACACTGTAAAACCAGAGAACGGAGAAGGACCCAACAGAACACTCCACAGAGATCTTTTACTGCCTTGTGGTTTTCTCTCTTCATTAGAAAATGAAACAGAACGCGTTACGAAACCTAGCAGACCTCATACAAGACAGAGTTCAGCCTTAGAACCTGACCCAGATGAGCCACTTGACGAAGAGGTAGATGAGTTTTATTACTCTGATCTTCCACAAGTGCTAAACCGACCATCCTATCAAATAGCGGTCACCTTGCCAAATAGGGAACTCATAGCAGATTCAGGACCGGTAAATAATATTCAACAACAAAACACACTATCCTTACACACAGGGGATCGCAAGGAACCAACCTTAGCTGGTAATGAAAATGCTGAATTGTCCTTACTTGACAAAGGCATCAACACCGAAACATTCTTACCTGACAGAATGAGTGAAACTGCGGCATTCTTACCTGAAAGAGTGAAAGAAGCAGCAACATACTTACCTGAAAAAACGAAAAAAAACGAAGTATACTTACCTGACGTAGAAACGGGGGATGAAACTAACACAAACCTACCTCAATTGGATGGTGTCCTAAAGTCGCAGCAACGTGATGTAAGTTTTGAACCCATCATACACGATCAGACACATACATCTGAAAAGACCAAAGTCTTAGAGAATAGCTCATCAGCTCTGTCGGAAACAGAGAGCTCACTTCGTCCTGTCTCAGTTGAGAATCAAACCGAAACGGATGAGCATGATACTGTGCAACCAGAGATGTATGTCAGGAGATCTGAACGAAGTAGTCAGCCTCCTCAAAGACTAACTTACTCTCAATTGGGCAATCCACTAGTGACCGTAGTTAGGTCCCTTTTCCAAGGACTTAATAAAGCTTTTATTGACTCTCTTACTCAAGAAGTTGTGTACCCCGTAGAAACAATGCACAGGGACGTGCATGATATTTAATGGGGGAGGATGTAACCCAGAAGCTAGAACCTTAATGAGGTATTAACTAATTGGCTTACTAATATGATCCATCCTCAATTTAGATAAAATATAAAATATAAATTAAGGAAATTAACAATACTAATTAATAGATATCTAATTAACTAATAGATAATTTCATAATGAATTATTGGAAGGGTGAATAACTAAAATAACGAGTTTAATATTAAACATCGGTTAAAACAAGAATCTTGAACATCCCTAACAGAAACAGAAGAGGAAAGCTGTATACTATTGGTCCAGGTGGGAATCTGAAATTTCATTGGCTGAGAGAAATAAGTCCCGCCTCCGCGAAATAAAACCGTGCGACGCAGCTGAGCGAGAGGAGAGACAAACGGCTGTGCAGCACGCAGATACAGAAAGCAAAGACTGAGCGGTTAGAGAGAGAGAGAGAGAGAAAAAAAAAAACAACGGTCGAGGCCGTGAAGAACCCTGATTTGGGTGCCGCATAGATAGAGGGAGAGGCGGACTTGACTCCTTCTAATAAGAGCTAGGAACTTGGAACCAACGCGGTGAGTAAAGAAAAAAGAAGAGAAAAAGCTAACGATGCAACTTAAAAAAAAAAGGAAACTTAAATAGCTTATCAAATTAATTCCATTCTTATAGATTTGTGTGGAGACGACAGAGTGAACCAATCCTCTGTAGGAGGGAACCGTTGGAGCGCGTTGGTGAGTGAATGAGATTAAATTCAGTAAATTATTAAATTCAAAAAGCTAATTACAGCAACCGAGGTGACAGCAGTGGGCTGCTAGACGTTAGATCCCAGGAGTTAACATCTCAAACTACCAGTTAACGGTGGTAGGGCATATAGGAGTTAACGGCTCAAACCGCCAGTTAACGGCGGTAGGGCATATGGGATTCCCAGGAGTTAACGGCTCAAACCGCCAGTTAATGGTGGTACGGCCTAGATGTACAAGGTCCTCAGGGGCGTTATAGCTAACGCCATAGAATTAGCAATGCGTCCCTTAACCAAACATTTAATAATAAAAAAAATAGATAAATAAAAATAAATAAAAGCTAACTGATTAGGGAGGAATTATTTTACAAAGGTGGACCAAAGGACCAGAATTTATATTTTGTTGAATTTTGTTATAGAACATTTTATTTATTTATTTATTTATTTATTTATTTATTTATTTATTGTGTTACAGATATACAAGGTGTCACAATGCTGTATAGAAACACAACTAAATGTATCCTTGTTGTCATGAATGTATTTCTTGTTGAATAGTGTAGAGTAATAGAATCTAACTGAGCCTATTGAGCTGAACAATTGTTGTCATATGTAATTATATTTCCAGAGCTACTGAGAATTATTTTAATAGACAATCAAATTGATGTTATGTTAGTTGAACTGTGAACCCAAACATGATTGGCTATGCCAATAGAGTGAAGCATTTGTTTAAGTCTGTAAGACTTTATGCTGTGATGTGACGAGAAGGGTCGATGCCAACTCGCTAACAGTCCTGTTGTTTACAGGCTGGGTTTTTTTTTTCCTTGGGTTTGATCCCGACTCCTATGATCACTCACTTGGAACGAGAACTGGATTTCTTCCTGACGAGGGAGATGGCGAGCCTTAACCACTGAACGAACCAGGACATCTCAAGTAACTGAAGAGCAGACTGCTCTCTTCTGTGAACAATCTCAACGGTGTGGTAGGAAAAAATCGCACCACCGGACTCTGACTTTCACCCCAAGCGTGGGGATTTGACTTGACGCCGGCTGACTTGTGACTCATATGATCAAATCTCATACCGAGCATTTTACTATTGTCGATTGTTTTCATCTGTTTTTGTGTGTTATCTTTATGTGTTATATTTCCCATTATTATTAAAATTTAGTATATAAACCGTTTCATGCTATACCCGTGACTCCAGTCATTCTTAAACAACCTCCAATTCTCCCCGAACCTAATTATTGGCCCATTTGTTTATTTTTTCTTTTAATTATCTTATTGTATCCTGTAATCCGGTTACAATTACAAATGCACTAAAGTGCAAAACTATTGACTACACGTGTCTGCAGCACGATTAGACACACTTTTATAAAGTTTATCAGAAAAAAAATGTTGATTTGGGGGTGACTTGCTCTTTAAGCAATTATTCAAAAGCTGATGCTTATTCTGCAGCCAGAGTTTATTTATAAACTATGGAAGCACATTAATGTCCGTGCAAGAAAAAAAATATACGAGCAGAATCTTGTGATAGTGAGATAGTTTCTTGTTTTCATGCAACAGTAAAACTCAAAATACACAACACGCTCTTTTGTGTCGGAAATGTTGGACGATTTGCTTCTGTTACACCAAATCAGTCAGTCTGTTGCCTGGCAACGGGATGGGTGTGGAGGAGCCCGCAGAGAGTGACCGAGAGTTTTGCAAATTAAAAGTTAATCATCCAGAACTGGAATAACAGCCTCCTTTATTCAGAGTAGAATGCCACAAGACGCATCACCATTTTATTGATACGCCACTTCTCAAAATTGCACCACGTTCTAACGAGATTCTGCTTTCACTCCCACTGGCAGGAACACGCTTCCATAAAAGCTCGTCTTTATTAAATCGTTTATGAGCAGATGTGCTTCGCTGCCTCCCACCTAGCCACTGACCTTTACAAACTGCAGGTCGGTGAGCGCCCTGACGTTGAAGTCAGGGGTGTACTGCTGCAGCGGGATGCTGTTGTTCAACTGATTGTTGCTGCTGCTGACGGTGAGCGACTCGCTTCGGTCGGCTCCGCTCAGAGAGGCCGTCCGGTTCAACCCGCTGAGGTGGGACGGCGAGCGAAACTCTGCAAACACACAGAAACATTTTACCGTATAAAAAACAAACAAACAAAACAACATCAATAAACTCTGATCAAATCTCCAGGAAGCTGTGATGATTCACAATGTGAGGTTGCAGCGCTGAGAGACGCCGATGATACCGGGGTGAGTGGTTAGGGACAGACGAGGTGTGATAAACGCACAAAACAAGCAGTAGAAAATACTAAACAAACGTTGAATCAGTGAGGACGAGACGGGGGGAGGACAACAGGAAGTGACTTTCAGCAGGCAGTGATGCGTTATTCAGACACCAGGCATCAGCTAAACACAAGAAAACAAACTTCTACTTGTTTTATTACAACTATCTACAGTCAAATGAGCTCAAAACACAAAAGACACAGAAAAGGTCCCATCACGTTCACTCAGCTGCAACAGAGTTCTACTAATGAAAACAACAGATAAATAACAGAATTTAACATCAAAAAGTCGATTTATTGGTAATAATCATCTGAATATCCCCTTAAAGAGCAAGTCACCCCCAAATCAACTTTTTTTGCTGATACACTATATGAATGAGTGTCTAGTCGTGCTGCAGACACGTGTAGTCACTAGTTTTACACTTAAGTGCATCTTAGTTAAAATTTAAATATTCTTCCTAAAACTGTCAGTGTTGCATTGTCATCAGGTAAGAACTCTGCACGGCGTTTGAATCTAAATCTGCCATCACTATTGGCTAAGAGGTACACTATGAAATTAGCTGGTACTATATGATGTCACAATGTCGTTGTGTGCCTGTGTGTGTGTGTATTTGTTAGCGGCTCCGCCCTCTCGGTCTGCCTGGCAACGGCATTTGTTGCATTTTTCAAACATGAAGTGGGAGTGGAGTAAAACTCTGGTAGGGGGTGACTTGCTCTTTAAGTATCTCTAGCTGGTCAAAATTAATTCATTTAGAGATGTTTTCCAAATATGAACCTGTAAATTAAAACATTGCTTAAATAACAAATAAAGCATCGTAAAAACATTTTAGACGTTTATTTTTGGGAAGGCTGACTTGTAAATATTAAAAACTTTCTTTGAGCTATTTTCCTCATGATTCAGCCAAGTTTTAAAATGTTTTACCATTTACACACACACACACACACACACACACACACACACACACACACACACACACACACACACACACACACACACACACACACACACACACACACACACACACACACACAGTCATCATGTGTGAATCATTACCAGTCAGTATGAGTCGTCCAGCAGGGGGCCTCAGTGAGTCATAGGAAACTGTTTTACCTGCACATGTCAACCTGAGTTAGTTTTCAGGGAAAGAATCTGGAGCAGTTGATCCTGGTTACTAGCTACTGAACTAGATTAACAGTTAGTGGTTAGATTAGGCTACAAATAAATACTAAAATTAAGATTTGGGATTAAACGTGAAACTGGTTTTAATGATTTCTTGCTGAAAACGACTTTTCTCTAAAGCAGGAGTTAATTTTCTGAAACCGATCCAAGTTAGAGACTAAACTATGCCATCAAAGTGAGGAGAAAGGGGCAGAACTAAATAAATAAAGGTGGCATCCTGAAGAACGTCTGGATGTCTGGTATGATGAAAAAGTACACCCTTTTATGATGTTTTTATGACGTCACAAATCAGAACAAGACGAAAAACATCAGGACTTGTTATTTGTTAGACTTTAAAACGTCAAAAACCAGAAACTAAAACCGAACTTATTGGTTTCTCGTGTGGTTCTGGAGAAGTTCTGCTCCTCCATCCTTTGCCGTGTAGCTCCAGCTGACTGATGTTTGCTCTGAGGAGCTCTCTCAAAGTCCCACTGCAGGGCCTGGACTTGGACTGAACCAGTGCAGTCATGTCTGACTCTACTTGGGTCTACAGAGGTGTTAAGGACAGGAAGGAGCCCTGCTCATCAACCCTCCACCTCCATGCTACCAGCTGGGATGAGCCGTGTTTGGTTTTCTCCAGATAGATCCAGAGAGAGAGGAGGATTTCTTCTTCCTGTTATGAACTTTAACCTTTAACCTGCAGATGGAGGTCAAGGAAAGACTGATGGAGTGCCCACTGATGGGAGGTTGAGGACAGTTTCTCCGCGTCTTCTGGACTTTAGCCGAGTTAATGCGTGACAGAGCTGTAAGCCCATTTAAACTAACGAGGGTGTACTTTATTTTTATTATGGCTGCTTCTGATGTTGCCTATTAGTAAAAAATCATCCTGTTTGGAATCGTGTGCTGTGGGCTGAAACCTGGACATGTTTCATGTGACGACACTAAAACATGTTTTCAGCCCACAAGGAGGAGTTTGGATTGAGCCCCGCCCACTAGACCCAAGCTGCATCAGAGCGCGTTGTTAAAGGACCCAGACATGCCGGCGTTTACCTGGCAACCGAGAGAACAGAGAAAACCTCTTAAAGGAGAGGGGGCGAGGACGAGGTGCAGCCACTGAGAGGACAGGAGAGAAGGGTGGAGGAGGAGGGACAGACCAGGTGAGGACATGAAAAACCAGAGAGAGAGAGAGAGAACATCCTGTCTGATATGACGATCTTAATAAGAGGGATGAAAGGAGAGAAAGATGCTGAAGAGGGACGGATAATCAGGAAATACATCTTTTCTCTTCTGGAAGCTCCTGAAAGAACAGTGAATCATTAGAAAACACAAAATATACTAAAATTTCTGCATCGACGTTAATTAACCTTAAAAAAGTAAACAAACAGGAAATCTGTACCGATATTGGTTTTTCTCTTGCCAATACCGACGCCGATATGCAGGAGACATGGTAATGGTTGATATGTACTGCAGGTTTGTGTGGGCCGATTTTCACGACCGATATCCAGATGTTTTTTCCACCTCATTTTCACGCTGAAACATCACTAATGACATCAGTTGATGCACTAAAGTTCTGAAGCCGAATCCGTTTTCAAACTTTAACCAACTGTTGAATCTCAACTTTGTGCTCTGCTCAGTGTTAAAGTCAGACACATAAATAAAGTTCATTTAGAGTATTTATTATGCAAATACATTTTAATTAAACTCTGCAACAGCACCGGGCTGCCCGAGGACGCGCCTGACTTTAAATCTGCTTTACTAAGGACAAATATTGGCCGACAGAACGCATAAAAACAGTGAATATCGGTCTCATGTGTACTTTACTTCTGTTAAATCTGTCACGGTCTGAGGTGAGTGGCACACCTAAAACCTCTCCTGAGCTGACTACAGGTGGCCGGGTCCCGGGGAGCGGCCAGCTGTTCGCCATCGGGCCATCTGACGGTCTTAAGGAGCTGGGAGACAACCACACAGGGCCGGATGAAAACCCCACCTGGGTATCACCAGTCTATCTGCTGCTCTGGTAACAGATTCAACTACATGCTGCAACTCTCCAGCCATAACCTCCTGGATTCACTTCAAGCCCCTGCTCGCCAGCCAAGCCAGACCGTCCTGCTCTCCACTGCTCACCTGCCCTCTTGGATCCCTGCTGTGCTTTCTCGAGTCTCACAACCAGAACCAACTTGCTCCTTGTCACTCCCCTGCAGACCTGACACCACCCTCTCGAGTCTCACAGTAAGGCCTCTAGTCCCACCTCAAAGACTCTGTACATCCTGCTCAGGAGGACTAATTGCAACTCTGTGTTTCAGAGACGTACTCCAGTTAGCTGGATCGTCGCCTCGCTTTGACGGGGCTCCTGTAGCTATCCTTAATAAAATATTATTTTACAAACTCTTACTCCAAAAAAACTTTTTATCATTGTCAAACTGTTTCAGACGGACCATCCGGTTGTTGGTCTCACCGAACCGCCACACCTCCCTGGGTCCTCCACTCTTTAAAAGCACCAGAAGGCCACTAGTGTGAGAGGTTCTCCGCTCTAACATCAGAGAAGGAGAAACAGCTGGCTGCTACCACTTCAGCTTAAGGACAAACAACCAGAGTCCCAAAAAGAAAAACAAAAGACGTTTGGACCTAGAAAACGGCGACAGGTGTTTAGAACCATCTCATTTCCTTCTGTCACTCACAGAGTACAGACGCTTCCCTTTTTGCTCCCTTATTTTTTTCCCAAGGCTCTTTTTGTCCCGTCTGCCTACAGAGCGCTTCTCTGCATTTCCTCTGGAAATCACTATTTTTCAGAAATGGATTTAATTAATTGGTCATTAAACGCGATTGATAAGATTTTTTCTATGATGAGAACGGAGGAGGGGGCTCGCGCTTGCCCTGACGGGGCACACGCAGCGGAATATATGCTCGATTCCTGGAAGAAGTGGAATGTCATCTGTCTCTCTCAGCTGTCCATTGAGGACGTCGAAGATGTGTGGATATTTGGCCTGATGATCACTGGATTTCTTCTGATTGGAGTGGGAGGATATCTGGTTTTCCGAAAAATTGGGATGACGGGAGCGATTGGAGGGCGACCCGCACCCATGGACGGCACCGTCCGGGCGGAGACCTCACAGACTGGGACGTTACTCGAGGTGAATCGCAAGCTGGATAATGTCTTAGCTGCGTTGCCGGTGTTAGTGCGCAAAATGGATGTCATCTCGGAGACGGTCACCGGACGGTGTGGAGATGTTTTATCACCCGAATTGGCTTCACTGGAGGACTTGAATGATCAATACAGACTTTAAGGCAGAGAGGAAAATTATCTCTGCCTGACTCAAACAAAGTCCTGTTATCCAATCTGACGCCATAAGCAGCCTTGGAGTTGCGTGCAACAACCCCCACGATGGAAGGAATGCAGACTGATGCTGTGAAAACCCTACCTACCCCCCCGCCTTCAGATTGTGGTCTCTGCAGCAAGGTCATCAAAAATGAGGCACTCAATGTGTTCTGTGCTTTCCCATGACCTCCCACCTGTGGATTCAGTTGGCCGAGCGCCACACGGGCCGCTCTCGCTGAGGAAACCAGGATCCCAGCCCCCCCCCACCGGGTCTCATGTTGTGAACTGTGACGTTCGTGCTTACATGTTGAGGTGTTTTTTTGCATAGTAGAGCTACTCCCTGCTGGGTGTAACTCTGCTCGGCCTTTTTTTTCCCTCCCCCAATTCTGCTCATGTAATCCCCTCTTCATCTATTATCTAACGGTAGCGCGACTCTTGTTGCGAATGACCACAGTACCAATTCTTCTGTACTGAAACAATTGCCCCTCGGGGATGATTAAAGTTTTTTGATTGATTGATTTCCTGTGGTAATGTGGGTTTCTGGTGGATCCTGGGACAATACTAGAGAGGAGGGAAGAATGTCTCTTAACCATTAGTGTTTAAAACTTCACCATAGCTTTAACCTGTATCAGCCAGTTAAAGATCGCCAAACAGAATGTTTTAAATGTTATTTAATTAGATAAGACTTTTTCATTTCCCTGTAATTAGAAATAAACTCTACATTTATATCCGAATGAAACGAGCTCAATTTCTTATTGATATCAAAACTAATTTTCACTTCTCAAACTTGGCTGCAGCCGTTGTTTTCCTTCTCTCAGAGATGATTTTATACCATGCCATACCAATTTATTTATAAAGTACCATTTCAAAATAGCATGGCAGCTAACTAAAGTGCTGTACATAAAAGAGCCAAATGCTCGGACATACAGGTCCTCCTCAAAAAATTAGCATATTGTGATAAAGTTCATTATTTTCTGTAATGCACTGAGAAACATCAGACTTTCATATATATTAGATTGATTACACACAACTGAAGTAGTTCAAGCCTTTTCTTGTTTCTAATATTGATGATTTTGGCGTACAGCTCATGAAAACCCAAAATTCCCATCTCAAAAAATTAGCATATCATGAAAAGGTTCTCTAAACGAGCTATTAACCTAATCATCTGAATCAACTAATTAACTCTAAACACCTGCAAAAGATTCCTGAGGCTTTTTAAAACTCCCAGCCTGGTTCATTACTCAAAACCGCAATCATGGGTAAGACTGCCGACCTGACTGCTGTCCAGAAGGCCATCATTGACACCCTCAAGCAAGAGGGTAAGACACAGAAAGACATTTCTGAATGAATAGGCTGTTCCCAGAGTGCTGTATCAAGGCACCTCAGTGGGAAGGAAAAAGTGTTGCAGAAAACGCTGCACAACGAGAAGAGGTGACCGGACCATGAGGAAGATTGTGGAGAAGGACCGATTCCAGACCTTGGGGGACCTGCGGAAGCAGTGGACTGAGTCTGGAGTAGAAACATCCAGAGCCACCGTGTACAGGCGTGTGCAGGAAATGGGCTACAGGTGCCGCATTCCCCAGGTCAAGCCACTTTTGAACCAGAAACAGCGGCAGAAGCGCCTGACCTGGGCTACAGAGAAGCAGCACTGGACTGTTGCTCAGTGGTCCAAAGTACTTTTTTCTGATGAAAGCAAATTCTGCACGTCATTCAGAAATCAAGGTGCCAGAGTCTGGAGGAAGACCGGGCAGAGGGAAATGCCAACATGCCTGAAGTCCAGTGTCAAGTACCCACAGTCAGTGATGGTCTGGGGCGCCATGTCAGCTGCTGGTGTTGGTCCACTGTGTTTTATCAAGGGCAGGGTCACTGCAGCTAGCTATCAGGAGATTTTGGAGCATTTCATGCTTCCATCTGTTGAAAAGCTTTATGGAGATGAAGATTTCATTTTTCAGCACGACCTGGCACCTGCTCACAGTGCCAACACCACTGCTAAATGGTTTACTGACCATGGTATTACTGTGCTCAATTGGCCTGCCAACTCTCCTGACCTGAACCCCATAGAGAACCTGTGGGATATTGTGAAGAGAAAGTTGTGAGATGCAAGACCCAACACTCTGGATGAGCTTAAGGCCGCTATCGAAGCATCCTGGGCCTCCATAACACCTCAGCAGTGCCACAGGCTGATTGCCTCTATGCCACGCAGCATTGAAGCAGTCATTTCTGCAAAAGGATTCCTGACCAAGTATTGAGTGCATAACTGAACATAATTATTTGAAGGTTGACCTTTTTAGTATTAAAAACACTTTTCTCTTATTGGTTGGATGAAATATGCCAATTTTTTGAGATAGAAGTTTTGGGTTTTCATGAGCTGTACGCCACAATCATCAATATTAGAAACAAGAAAAGGCTTGAACTACTTCAGTTGTGTGTAATGAATCTAATATATATGAAAGTCTAATGTTTATCAGTACATTACAGACAATAATGAACTTTATCACAATATGCTAATTTTTTGAGAAGGACCTGTATTAGCAAAACACAATGAAAGCATGAAAATCACGTAAAATACATTAAAAACAAAACATAAATAATCAAGGATAAAAATTCCTACTTAAAACAACAGAATAAGAGAACAGTTAACAGCACTAACAAAAATAAAAAATATGCCAGGAATGATAAAAACCATTTGAAATGGCACAAATAAAACCAAAAAAAAGCTACAAGATGGTGCGAGGTGTTAAAAGTGAGCTACGGAATCATAAAAACTAAATAAGAAAAATAAACCCGGTGCTGGATTTTTATGTAAAGTGTCACGGAGGGAAGGCGATCCTGAAAAAGTGTATTTTAAGGGCCGACTTGAATCTGCTGACAGAGGGAGCCAAACGCACGGAGGGGCAGAGTATTCCAGAGTTTTGGGGCTGCATGAGAGAAGCCCCCCCCCCCCCCCCCCCCCCCCCCCCCGATTTGTACCGAACCTTCGGAACAACGAGCAGCAGAAGATCTGCTGAACGAAGGGGACGAGTGGGAACAAACGTAGTCAGCAGGCCCGTCAGATAGGATGGGGATGGGCAACACAAAGCCTTAAATACATGTAACAAGACCTTGAAATGAATCCTAAATTTGACTGGGAGCCAGTGTAAATCTGCGAGGATAGGTGTGATGTGCATGCGTCTGTCGGTGTTGGTTAAAAATCTGGCCGCAGCATTTTGAACCTTCTGCAGTCTGCTTAGGGCTGAAGCATCAGTCCCAATCAGGACCGAATTTGCATAATCCAGGCGTGAAGTAATGAAAGCATGAATGACTGCGTCAAGATGCGGGCGTTTGAGGATTGATTTAAGACGTGTGATGTGGCGGAGTTGGAAAAAGCAGGACCTGACAGTGGTGTTGACTTGTGAAGTAACTGAAAGGCCAGAGTCCAGTTTCACACCTAGGCTAGTGGCACATGATTTGAGATTGGGTGAGGGGGGAGTTGGGACACCTAAAGCACCATTCATGTTAGTGGGGCTAAAAAGTATGGCATCTGCTTTGCTGTCATTGAGTCGTAGGCAGTTTTAGGAAAGCCAGGATTTGACCTGAGAGGCATTCTGATTAAGGTTGTCATGGTGTGAAAATTTAACCTCACGGTTATCGTGACCAAAATTATCACGGTTTTCGGTATTATCGCGGTTGTTATTTTAAACATGTTACATTTTCAGACAACTACATAAACCCTGTATATCAGGAAAATATTGTCCTCAGTTTGTGTCTGAAGTTTGCCTAAAATGTGTTATTTTGTAATTATGTTGTTTATTTGTTTACATTTTTCCCCTTTAGTCTTTAAAATACCAATATTTGCCCATAACTTCTTATTTTTTGTCTGTTTGATGTCATCATTTTAAAAATATTAGATCAGATGATACTCAGTACTCAAGTAGCCTTCTGATCAGATACTTTTTTACCCTTACTTGAGTAATAAACCCTATATCAGGAAAATATCGTCCTCGGTTTGTGTCCTTCCAGTGAGCTTTGCAGATGTGGGAAAATGTCATCAGGCAGTAATCATTGTTAAATTCATAATTATTCTTGGAGAGAGACCAACTCTTATCTGCCCCTGGGAGCTCCGTAATGCATAGCGTCGTTTCAACATGGCGGTGTCCGCGACACGGTTTATATGCAGGTAGCGGCGCTGCGGCTGCTTTATATAGCGACTCGTTGCGTTCTCCCTCAACCCAAATCCTCGGATCACGCATTTAAGCTAAAATGCTAACGTTAGCTTGCCTTGCGTTGACTGTAGAGTTGTGGGTGATGGTCACGCAGATGTGTCATGAGATTTGAAGCGTTGCTGCCTTTCACTGACACTTTTTCTGCACGTGCTGCAAACAGGATAGCCGTCTTCTATCAGCTGTCCCTCGGCACTCTTCAGATATCCAAAAAATGCCCGTACTTCCCACTTTGTCTTCTTTGAGGGATAATAAATGTCCTGAGCACTGCCGTCTCCTCCTTTGGCCATTATTTCAGCTTTAGCTTCAAGAAAGTTTGGGTTGTAAACAACAAAGTGCGCATGTGCCGCCGGCAACTTCAGCAGATGATACGGTGGCTGGTAAGGGTCATCGTGCCTACACCGCAGCCACGCTAATCCACCGAGATAATATAGTTTAAAAAACAAGACGGTTATTATTATTGTCAACTTTTTTACCGGGGTTTACCGCTACACCGGTTACCGTGACAACCCTAATTCTGACAATAGAGAAAATGAGTGCTGTTGGCTGATTTGAAGGTAGACCTGGCAATCGTCTGCGTAAAAGTGGTTGTTAACCCCGAGACTTGCTAAAATCTTACCAAGTGGTAGCATGTAAATTGAAAAGAGAAGAGGACCCAGGATGGAGCCCTGTGGCACTCCCCATGGAAGTGGGACATTGGGAGAAGAGCAGTCTCCAACATGAACACTAAAACACCGATCATTACGGCATGACATAAACCATTCGAGGGCAGTTTATAAAAAACAAACCTACTTGTACTTCTTTTGAGGATCTTTGTAAACAAAAATGATCACATATTTCAGTCATAAGCACCACATTTAAGCTTTTTGTGCACTGATAAGTTGCTGCAGACACATTTGAAAAGCACAGAAGTGTCTGACAGTCAAAAATGGACAAAGCTGAAGAGCTGGGTGACACGCTGATGGCTGGACGCAACGACCGAAGCTGACAGGAGAATTCATTCCAGAGAGGAAACCAAAAAAATTTAAAGAAATTTAAGAAAAGCATCTTAATTTAAATCTCTTTGATTTGAGAGACTTCCACCCCTGAAGTCTACAGCAGAATTCATAGCTCACTTAAAAAACCTTCCTCTGTTCATTAAAAGGGTTTAAATAATGCCTAAGAGGGCGTAAGGCTGAGTTTTAATCTGCAAGTTTAAACAAAACATTTGACGCCGCTCAGTGAGCAGATTTTTATAAGTAATTCAGTAAATAATCTTAAATCTGAAAACCGTTTTTATGCAGAATGAGATGAAGGGTGTTAGACTCACCCAGCGTGGAGGCACTGAGCGCCATGACGCCGTAATACGAGAACGGTCCCGTCTCAAACTTCATGTTCTCGTTTCCGGCCTCCACCTCCACTCGGCCCTGATGGATTCAACACAAACATAAAAATCCTGATTTATTTTCTGCTCTCCTTAAACCGAGTTCCTCTTCTGATAAACACTCAGCAACCAGAGCTCTCACTGTTCTCTCAACCAGGATATCCACCATAGTTCCTCATAACAGAAAGATCTAAGCGTACTGGAGCAGTTCTGCCATTTGGCCTCTAGGTGGTGCTGCAGCCACAGGTAGAAAAGGCTTGTTGTGTTTACGCTGGCTTTGAGGGCGCAACTGGCACCCTACCCTGAAGCTGCAAAAACAACAGGATGCTGTGAAGAGAAAAGGCTCTCGAGGAGTTTCTCTGAAACACTAAAACTCAAAGGAAAATGGAGGGATGAGTGGGCAGAAGGGTGGGGTGAGGGGGTGAAGGAGGCCTCTGCCCGGGCTCAGAGAGTCGGCCCGGTTCGGCCCACTGGAATGTGTGAACTGCAGCAACAACGCAGCACAGTTAATCCATCCTCCCCTTCATCCTCCCACTCCCTCCCCTCTCATCAGGGACGGGCTGATGAAAGCCTGGGGGGGGGTAATTATAATGACATCCATCAAGATTTCATGGTTTCAAAGCATCAAATCTGTGGAGAACTGTGGTGAAAATCCACCGCAGTCCCTCTGCTTATTGTTATTGAACCTCCATGAAGCTGAAAATGAAGCAAAGATCTGGAGGACAGAAAAAACAAAGATGGCTCACAAACCCAGAAGATAGACGTTAATAATTTCATAAGCTTGAACTCAGCAACAGGTGATTCCCCGTTTGCTGTTTAATAACAAATGATCGATCATTCATTCATTCATTAACATGTTTATCCTGATTGTAATTCTTATTTACAGATTTCTACAATCTGGCTTTTCTGAGGTTTTAATCCTAATTTATACTTTAAAACAAAAGAAATGTGAAGCTAACAAAAGCATGCTGTTTATGTGTGTTTGCTAACCTAATAAACACTGATGTATAACAGACCTTGAGTAATAAGTCTTGCAGAACAAAATGAAGAACAAAGGTGTGTTTTCTTCTCTGTGCACTGAACTCAACGTCAGCACAGTAAAGCGATCCCGGTGGGGAATTCTTGGGATGCTTTGGCGGCTGTTGTGTGTGGTGTTCGATCATGTGTGTCCAGATAAAAATGTGCACCGTCATGCCTTTGTGCTTGTATTTCTGGGCTGAACATTAACATGTGGTGTGGCGGACAAAGCTAACCACTGTTCTGTTTCCTGAAGGCACAAAAATGTTTCAATTATTTTAATTTAAGGTTGCGTTTTTTTTTCTCGAATGCATTTGGTCAAATTATTAATTTGAAGTTCTTGATCCTGTAAAGTTTCATCTACTTTAAGTATAACTAATACGTTTCAGATGTAGGCAGAACGTGAAAGTAGTCATGCATCTATCAGGAAACAGACAGGAGAATGGTCGGGTCAGAAAAAGCTGGTCTCTTTTACGTCACACAGTAAATTAGCATTCTTGGCTCCGCCCACCGTGGCTTGCAACCACTGACGGCTTTATTGATTTAGCTTGCAGGAGAGTAGTTCCCCGCTCGTCCACTAGGGGCTGGCTGCAGAAAGGAGCAAGTTCCCATTGACAGCAGTAGCTCAGAATGTAGAGCGGGTTGTTTGGTAATCTGAAGGTTGCAGGTTCGATCCCGGCTTCGACCAGAGAATGCTGCCGTTGTGTCCTTGGGCAAGACACTTAACCCTCTTGCCTGCTGGTGGTGATCAGAGGGACCGGTGGTGCCTGTGCTCGGCAGCCTCGCCTCTGTCAGCGCGCCCCAGGGCAGCTGTGGCTACATCGTAGCTCATCCCCACCAGTGTGTGAATGGGTGAATGACTGGTTGTGTTGTGAAGCGTCTTGAGGGGTCGTAGAACCCTAAGAAGGTGCTATACAAATACAGGTCATTAACTCCTGAGTTAAAAATGCCAACTTCACAGCAGAGATAAACCTGGTTCAAAAAACATTTTAGGTTTAATTGGTCGAGTTTACCATCATGAACTAGGTTTTGTATTTGAAGACCAGACCGCCAAGGTCCTTGCCTTCGGCTACCATCCGACACACACCGCACCCGACCCTTTTGGCCCCTCCCACGAGTGGTGAGCTCATGGAAAGGGGGACCCACGTCTGCTCTTTGGGCTGTGCCCGGCCGGGCTCCATGGGTAAAAGCCCAGCAACCAGGTGCTTGCCAACGGGCACAACTCCAGGCCTGGCTCAAGAGGGGGCCCCGGTGACCCACGTCAGGGCAAGGAAACACTGTGTGTGTGTGTGTGTGTGTGGTCTTGTTCATGAGTGAGGGAAAGCTGGAGCGTGAGATCGATAGATGGATTGGTGCTGCATCTGCAGTGATGCGGGCGTTGTACCGGTCTGTCGTGGTGAAGAGAGAGCTGAGTCAGAAGGCGAAGCTCTCGATTTACCGGTCGATCTACGTTCCTACCCTCACCTATGGTCATGAGCTTTGGGTAGTGACCGAAAGAACAAGATCGCGGATACAAGCGGCCGAAATGAGATTTCTCTGCAGAGTGGCTGGGCTCTCCCTTAGAGATAGGGTGAGAAGCTCGGTCATCTGGGAGGGGCTCAGAGTAGACCCGCTGCTCGAGAGGAGCCAGTTGAGGTGGCTCGGGCATCTGGTCAGGATGCCTCCTGGACGCCTCCCTGGTGAGGTTTTCCGGGCACGTCCAACCGGGAGGAGACCTAAAGGTAGACCCAGGACACGGTGGAGGGACTATGTCTCTCACCTGGCCAGGGAACGCCTTGGGATTCCCCCGGAGGAGCTGGCCCAAGTGGCTGGGGAGAGGGAAGTCTGGGCCTCTCGGCTCAGGCTACTGCCCCCGCGACCCGACTCCGGATAAGCGGATGAAAATGGACGGATTGATGGAGTTTACCATCATAATAACTTTGAGGGGGTGATTTTTTTGTAACCCATTTATTAGATGACATTATGAATATTAAGAGGCGTGGCCTTTTGATTGACAGGTAGCAGATGAGTCATCAGCGCCCCCTGCTTGCTCCAGGGACGGCTTCAGCCTCGGCCTCACGTTAAAAGTGTGACAGCCAAGATGGCAGAGGGTAACGGAGTCACTCAACCGCGGTTTTCTGAATAAAAGCTAACCTGTTAGCTTCAGCGTTCGATCATAAATATTTATGAGTAAGACGTAATTTTGTCACCTCCCCCTTCCACACACGTTCCCCGCACTAACCTCTACTTCCTGAAACCGGAGCACCAGAGCTCTTTTTCCACCAAACACAACCTCAAAAGACATCCATTCTGAGCAGAGCCCAGAGCAGATTTGTTGAAAAGGAAGATCAGACTCACTGCAAAGCTGCTCCCAAAGTCAGAAAGGCAGAAATAAAACAACACGTCTCTGTTTTTTAGCTTTCTGTCACTGAGAGCAGTAATCGTCTCTGAATCATCTGAGGTCACATGTTCACATGAGTCAGACAAGCCCTGAAAACATGCTAGAGGCTGACTGCGGGCGCTGTTTTTGTTTAATCTACAGGGAGGAACATGTAGGCAGGCGAATAACAGGAGAGACTGGGATCCAGTCAGACTGGTTTTGATGGTGAAGCATGTCGATTCCTCAACAACGTCACAAAAACGTAGTAAAACTAATAGCTGTTATTTTCTTTGGAGATAAAAAAAAAACTTCTTTGAGGAAAAAAAAGCAGTGGGTGACGATGATAAAAACATCAAAATGCACATAAAGAAGGATCAAACACCTGTAAGAACCTCGCTAATGGCAACAGAGTCGGGACTTATTTTTCTTCTGAACCAAAAAGTGTTTGGATGTGAATAAGAGGCGCTGAAGGCAGTGGGGTTCAGCTTAAAGGTCAGTCTCTTTGAAGGTCGTGTAGAAACCCAAGCGTTGTTTTGTGGGAATTTGATTTCTTTTTCTTTAAAGGGACATTATGGAAGTGTGACAGCCAAAACATGTATAGAAATAATAAATGTCTTCTTCATACATTCTCCTGCAATGCCCTGGTCCTGTAGAATGAGCCCTGGCATTTTTACTGTGATTGCCTGTTTTTCTGTAAAATCACAGAAAAAGAGAGATGCTCGGGTCGAGCAGGCTGCTTCATGCGCGTTCACGCTCAGGCATAGCCCGTAGCATTTGCTATCCGTAGCTTTAGCAGCAGAGAGAGAGGCATTGCCACTTTGTCGCTGTTCCTAACGCCTAGTGACAAAGCTAGCTACATTTCTGAGGACCCTTAGCTACTTTCTGTAGAACTTTCTTCTAGATATTTCCTGCAAATTAGCAACAAAATAGCCATTTTCACTCCGAACCGTTCTTTGAACGTTGTTTCAGCTGTCATCAAGGATATAAATGTTACAGATACAAAGGACGTCACTGGAGCTTTAGCTCACCTAGTAAGATGTCTGACTCTCATGCAGAAGACCTGGGTTTGATTCTGGATGTGAACATAGTTTATTTAGAGTTTCTTTTTTACATTAATGGTATATTTTTTTACAGTAAGATGCCCAAATTTTTATTTGAGACTCGCCGAACGGCGTTGAATTCACAGATAAAAAAGATGTGGGTTCAACTTTCATTTTGGAACAATTTTTCAAGCAAGGGAAGGGAATGATCTGAGCATGCAGGAGGACTGACCCATCATAAACCTTTGTCGGCTGTGCTGAAGAGAAAGCTACAGAACCACATTATTTAATTAATTAGCTGCATGTTCTCCTGTCCTCCGGGCCACACACACACACACACACACACACACACGGGACTGTCTCAGCTGTTATTTTCGTTAAGGAGTGTGCACGTACAGCGTGCGCGCCTCGTGCACGAGCCTACTATTGAAGCTGCTGTTACGCTTTTGGCCTGAGGGGGCAATCGTGAGCATAAAAATTCAAAACTCTGTAAAGTCCCTTTAAAGTAGTGAGTGAAACAACTTTCACTAAACAGCCTCAAAAATCTGCTGGACCACAGCTTCCCTCACCTCTACTTAATAAAATCCTAATTTTGTGACTTTCTAATGTTTCATTTGTGCAGAAACGTGATTTGGCTCCAAGTTCAAACCTCTGCAGGGACATGTGTGAGACCTGAGCTGTAGCTGAGTCTCGGCCAAAGTTCAAGTTGGAGCGTTACGACTCAAACAACACGACTCAGACCCGTTTGTCCCTGCTGAAGTTATTATCCGTTAAACAAGCAAACATAAACCAGAGATGTCCCCACAGGTTTAGAACTACAGCAGCCGCTTTGTCACCACGATTTCTGCTTGAGCATGCAAACAAAGGAAGGTGAAAGGGGGGGCTGAAGGCAATATATGTCGGATTAAACGAGTAATACTACAGCCTCCTGGGAATAAAAGGCGAGGACGTCCATAAAGTAATAAGTCTCAAGTCCTTAAAGCAACTTGGGTTTATTTTTAGAGTTTGGTCCCTGCTTTTCTGAGTCATCATAGGATCTGACTCACAAACGACGAAATCTAAACAGTTTGATTTCCTGAGTCTGCACAGCTGTGAGGACACGGTGTTGTCTGCCATGCTGCACAGCAGAAAGAGAATTATTCTTTTCCCACATACTGAGCAGTGAGGTGAGATAGGCCAGAGGTGATTTACAGGTTTCTTACTAAAGGAAAGCAGGTGAAAATTAAAAATATGCATTTTGTAATTAAAAAAGTAGTGTTTTTGTGGCCTGCAGATGCTTCTGAAGACGTCGATAAGTTCAAAGGCAAGACAAGCAGCTTTGTTTCTGTAGCACATTTCCTACACAAAGGCAACTGAATGTGCTTAAAGTGCACTAAGTAAGAAGGACATCATGTGGTCAGATTAGGGTACTGCAGTTCATGCATCAAAACAAACGAGTCCGCTCTGAGCAGCTGTTGCCAGCTACGGATCAGCGCCAGAAGATTCTAGATGACGGCGAAGACAAGTAACACAATAATTAGATAAATACATTTGACTGTGACATCAAATTCTTAAAGAGCAAGTCACCCCGTACCAGATCAAATCCCACTTCATATTTGAAAAATGCAACAAATACTGTTGCCAGGCAGACCAAGAGGGCAGAGCCACTAACAAATACACACACACACACACACACACACACACACACACACACACACACACACACACACACACACACACACACACACACACACAGGCTCACAACGACATTAATACATCATATTGTACCAGCTAACTTCATAATGTACCTCCAGTGTTTCCCTTACATAGGCGTAGCCGTGGCGGCCCGCCACGGCTGAAATCCCACCGCCACGCCTACAAGATCCCAAGTTTTATTGATTTTTTTTTGTTTTTGCGCCGTTTCCCGAAGAAGCAGCAGGAACTACTGTGTTGTTGCCTGTGATCACAGCCGGCAGGCAGCAAGGAGGAGGAGGCAGGGCAGGGTGGTCACAGCTAGGGATGAGCCAGATACTCGTTTCAGACGAGTATCCGGCACAGATAAGGCGTTTTTGATGAATACGAGCATGAAACAAGTAAAACTCGTAAATATCTGTAATCGTGCTGAAGGAAAATCCTCATTGGGTAACTGACTGTCTTCACGCTCTGTGATTGGCCAGTCACATAGAGCGCCCGCCCCTCCCTACACACAAAACTCTGCAGCCGGGAGCTCAGTCAGCTCGGCCCAGGCATCCACGTGCGCACGCACGCACGCACGCACGCACACACACACACACACACACACACACACACACACACACACACACACACACACACACACACACACACACACACACACACACACACACACACACAGTAACGGATCTCTCTGTGCTTGCTTCACTGTTGCTCACGTTTGCTTCAGCTCGCCTCTTTTTTGGTTTAATATTTAAAGTTACTTTTTTCGTAACGTGCGTGGTGCATTTGACAAGACAGAGCTGAAAACAGCTCGTGCATGCGTCGGTCACTGCCTCCGCTCCGGTCGGGTTTTTTAAAATTATTTTAACTCTCTCTTCCAGATGCCAAGAAAAATTAATGCCCCCCCCCCGCAAACTGTGTCACTGAGAGTCTAAAACAGAAATTATTCTTGTGCAAATATTGGTGTATTCACCTTTAATACTAGTTATTAAAATGCAGCAGTTGCTGGATTGGTGCAGTTCAGAGTGGAGTACATCAAATAAAACAATATTAACATAAAAGTGAGACGTGTCATAATTTCACCCCCCCCCACCCCCCCACAGCTGGAAAAATTCCTAGGGGACACACTGACCTCTTAGCCAATAGCGACGGCCGATTCAAATTCAAATGCAGTGCAGGGTTTTTACCTGACAACGGCGCAACACTGACAGTTTTAGGTGGAATATTTAAATTGTAACTAAAATGCACTAAAGTGCCAAATTATTGATGGCACGTGTCTGCAGCACGGTTAGACACGCATTTCTATAGTTTATCGGCAAAAATTTTTGATTTGGGGTGAGTTGCTCTTTACGCAGACCATTTGCTTCTATTTCACCGTTAGCATTGTTAGCTCAACATTAGCGTCTAGCCTGATTCACCTGATATCAGAGTAAAACATAGAGATGCCGTGGCTTCTTAGGGGTACAATAAACAACTTCTGGGTCGCTCCTGTTCACTGGCTTTGATCCTTAACAAACACTGCTGTGTTTTCCTGGCCGGTGTCGTGTTACAAAAGCCGGCGCTGCAGTGTTAGCTCTAGGGATGCAACAATACCACTTTTTTCCAAACCGATACGATACCGATACTTGGATCTGAGTACTCCCCGATACCGATTGCCAATACCGATACTTCTACCACACAAAAAAATGCAATGATTTGAAATACAGATTTTATTTTCTTCTCTGTTTTCAACAGGAAAAGACTGTGAGGTAGATAAAAAGTAAAATATATGAATGGAAATCATCACTAAACTAAAATATTAGGTGAACAGAAACAACAAGTTACAGTGAAGCCATTTTCAAGCAACTGTATTGGTATAGGTTAACTTTTACCGATACCGATACTGGTATTGGTATCTGTATCGGCACCGAGGAAATCTGTTTCAATGTAACCTTCCTTTCCACATGATTGAGATATTAGCCTGTTTTGTAACTATTTCACTGTAGAATGACTAATTATTGCACTTTTAATCGTAATAAACTTTTAGTTTGAGCTCCTGTTAGTCCGCTGTAACTCCTGTCTACTGCCGCTGAGACGCTGACAACTACGATAAAACATCCAGAAACAAAAGCTAGTAATCATCTTTATTGCACTAATGTCAGAAAACAACTCACAAGATGGTTTTCTTCAACAGTCAGTCAGTGGATTTCATTGGAAAAAAAAGGGGGCGGGCCATTCCTCAAGGACTAAAGTACCAGGATGCATTGCTCTGATGTATAACAACAAAGGAGAAATGATCATCCAGGATGATGCGGCTGTTCAGTTATCACAAAGAGTCTTTTCTGTGTGTGAATTAGGGCCTGTTCAGAGCCCAAAAGGCCACGTGGACCCATGCGGTCTGAGGATGCAGCCCAGTGTGTGTGTGTGTGTGTGTGTGGACGGTTGTGGTCATGTGTTTGTATGTGTGTGGTTTAATGTGTGAGTACGTGTGTCTTCGCAGCGCTCAGGGTTTAGTGGTTTTTCACCGCAGGACGTCGTAAAACAAGCGGCTGATGTCAAACTCAGAGCTCCAACAATGAGTCAGCATCCAGCATAAAAGTGGTGCTGCTTCCTTTTTAGTCCATAAAAATGTTTTGTTTCTCAGAGGACTGAGTGTTTCCAGCGCTTACTCACAGCAGGAAGTGATGCTCTGATGTAATGGTGAAAAAAAACAGGATTGATGCGTCTGTAGCTGCCAAAAATAGAGAAACGATTAAAGGTTGTAGCCTTTGGTTTAATAATAGAACCATCCGAATCCAGATTTTGTCTCATGAAACTAAACAAATTCTTAGAATGCAATAGAAATGTGAGTGTGTGTGTGTGTGTGTGTGTGTGTGTGCGTGTGTGTGTGCGTGCGTGCATGAGTGCGTGCGTGTGTGTGTGTGTGTGCATGTGCATGTGTGTGTGTGCGTGGGGGTGTGTGTGTGCATGAGTGAGTGAGTGCGTGTGTGTGCGTGCGTGCGGGTGTGTGCGTGCGTGTGCGTGCGTGCGGGTGTGTGTGTGCATGTGCGTGTGTGTGTGTGTGTGTGTGGGTGTGTGTGTGTGTAGCAGCTGTCAGGTGAGAAGTCTGCTGATCACCCCTGCAATAAAACACACATCGCAAAAATCCTCATGCCGTGTTTTGTGATGCCGCTTCAAACGTGTGAGGAGGTTGGACGTATTAAACTTTCCTGGTTCTGTTTTAAGGGTATCTGCAGGTTTATGGGAGCCAAATTTAAGACTTTTTAAGACCTTTTTTGAGGCCAATTTGACCAAATTTAAGCTATTTTATAAAATTAATTTTAAGCTATAATTTCCAGCTATTGCCTGGAACCGGTGCTAACCACGTCGCGATCGTGGGATTAGCCATCCAGTTACCATTAATGTTGCACTTCTCCATGGCGCAATCTCCCACTAGCTTAACCAGCTAATGTGCTCATCTAAAAATAGCCCCCTTTCACAACCAACTGAATGTGTATAGTTCAGCTTACGCCAACATCGTACACAAAAAATGCTGAACACTAACTAGAAATTCACGAAAATTTAATAGAAATAAAATAATCTTGTTTATTGGGTCTTTGGTAATTTAAGACCTTTGGAAATTGGGTTTAAAGGGACTTTACGGAATTTAGAATTTTTATGCTCGTGATCGCCCCCTCAGGCCAAACGCGTAACGGCAGCTTCAATAGTAGGCTCGTGCACGAGGCGCACATGCTGTACGTGCACACTCCTTAACGAAAATAACAGCTGAGACAGTCCCTTATGTGTGTGTGAGTGTGTGTGTGTGTGTGTGTGTGTGTGTGGGGGGGGGGGGGGGTCCGGAGGACAGAGGACAGGAAAACGCGCAGCTAATTAATTAAATAATGTGGTTCTGTACCTTTCTCTTCAGCACAGCCGACAAAGGTTTATGATGGGTCAGTCCTCCTGCATGCTCAGATCATTCCCTTCCCTTGCTTGAAAAATTGTTCCAAAATGAAAGTTGAACCCTCATCTTTTTTATCTGTGAATTCAATGCCGTTCGGCGAGTCTCAAATAAAAATTTGGGCATCTTACTGTAAAAAAATATACCATTAATGTAAAAAATAAACTCTAAATAAACTATGTTCACATCCAGAATCAAACCCAGGTCTTCTGCATGGGAATTCGACATCTTACTAGGTGAGCTAAAGCACCAGTGACGTCCTTTGTATCTGTAACATTTATATCCTTGATGACAGCTGAAACAACGTTCAAAGAACGGTTCGGAGTGAAAATGGCTATTTTGTTGCTAATTTGCAGGAAATATCTAGAAGAAAGTTCTACAGAAAGTAGCTAAGGGTCCTCAGAAATATAGCTAGCTTTGTCACTAGGCGTTAGAAACAGCGACAAAGTGGCACTGCCTCTCTCTCTGCTGCTAAAGCTACGGATAGCAAATACTACGGGCGATGCCTGAGCGTGAACGCGCATGAAGCAGCCTGCTCGACCCGAGCATCTCTCTTTTTCTGTGGTTTTACAGAAAAACAGGCAATCACAGTAAAAATGCCAGGGCTCATTCTACAGGACCAGGGCATTGCAGGAGAATGTATGAAGAAGACATTTATTATTGCTATACATGTTTTGGCTGTCACACTTCCATAATGTCACTTTAAGGATTATTTGTCATTTTTAAGGATTTTTAAGACCTTAAATTTGGAAAAGCTAATTTAAGACTTTTTAAGGACCCGCGGACACCCTGGTTGTACCACGGGAATCTTGTGCATGGCGAGTGCTGCACTGAGCCACACTGTCTTTTCAGGACTTTAATATAAAATACTGCCACATGGCTGACATTGCTCTTCTTCCTTGCTACTTTGCTAGCATGTACTGTTCTGATCACGTGGGCTTCGCATGCTGGATCTGGGCGCTTAAAGCAGACGGGACTGCTTATATTGGAGATTTTGATGCAGTCTGATGTAATCAGATACTTTTAGGCTGATACTGGGACACACCTATCTCCTTGCTGTGCGTACGTCGTTTAAAACCTCAATCTGAAACTCCTCCTCAGCCTTCATTAGTGTCTACAGGAGCGGCTGGTCACTAAATAAAACAAATCAGCTTTGTTCACGACCTAAAACATGCAGGAAACATGCAGGAAACATGCAGGAAACATGCTGGAAGCAGACTTTTTCCAAGTCCACAGGTAGCAGCCCAGCACTCTGAAGTTGCAAGTGCGGTATTCTGGCCACAGAGAGCAGTTGGGGGGTGGGTGTCTGCGTTTCATTTCATTAACCCTGTAAAGGGTCACCGTAGCACATACAGGCTCAAGAAACGATTTAAAAATAAGAAAAAGTGGCAAAGCGTGGCTTTTAGAAGCATCACAAGAGTTTTCAATTTTCTCCCATTTTGAACAAGTTTGACATGCGCCTACAGACAAGCATTACACTAGACAAGACACACTACCACACACATCATCACAAGCTCAGACTAGCACTCAGCAAGCGTTTGTAGGATAAATAAAACGTTTGCCAGCTTTGAGGAGTTTTCAGTAGCAACAAAAATCCGAAAATCTCCCGTTCTGGCACCCAAACGCCCCCAGAAACGGCTCCTGTAGATTATTCCACGTGTGGGGTCTACGGCGGGTGTGATATCCGACCTCCCAGGATGGAAATCTCACAGGAAAGAAGAGCAAAGAGAAGCCGTAGCCCCCATAATGACTGTTTAGGGGCAAATTGCTTGGTGTGGGAAATAAATGTGTGTGAAAGACACTGGAGCGTAATTTCCCCATCCCGTGGGACCGCCGGGGCTCGTGTAGACGTGAGGTGGGCGTGTTCTTACTCACATCTGAATGAAAGCAAGGGTACGAAGGAATAAAGGCCAATTAGTGCCCAAAACGACTCCGCTCAAACATGCCGCACCACCAGCCTTAAGATCAAATTTCAATCGTTTTGGCAATAAAGCGTTTAGCTGCTTCGTCTTGACTGAATGAGCCGGCACCTGCAGGATGAGGATGAAGTAGTCCACAGGCTTGGCTCTCTGGTAGATGTAGTGATGAGACGACCGTTTCTCGTTCTCGTTGAACTTGATCTCCTGGATGACGTCGGGGTGGCGTAGGATCCGGAGCAGGACCTTGTCGGAGATCTGAGTCGGGCTGAACAAGCTGACCTCTGCAGAAGAGCGGAAAACTGTTTAAGTCTCTGAAACAGACGGACTCGTACTGCGACCCATTTTGGGTTTAAAACGCTAAATTGTGACTTTTTTATTTAACGAGTCAAATGAATGTGAAGAAAAGCGGAGATGTTAGAGGTTGTGTTAGCCGTGGTAACACTAAACATCCAGGACATCATTCATCAAACGTCTGCTCTTCTAAAATGACATTCTACTGAATTTAGGCTTATTGAAGGCTTTATTGTGATTTCGGCTGTCAGACATGCTGCAGACGTCTAGATAATCAGAAGTTTATCAATCGTAGCCACAATAGTTCCCTTTAAAGACATCATTAGATATTTTATATTAGTATTAATGATACGGGACTGTAAAGCTTTGTTTGTCACTTATTATAGGCTACAAGGGTAATATAAACAAAGGTAATAACAATGTTAGCTAACTGTTTATAAAGTAAAAACCAAATGTTTTTTACACTTTTGAAGAAAAACTCACTTCAGTTTTCCTTCAGTTGTAAGAAAACATCAGTGTGGAGTTTAATGAATGCACACACACACACACACACACACACACACACACACACACACACACACACACACACACACACACACACACACACACACACACACACACACACAAGAGCATGCACGCACACGTACAGGCACAAACAAACAAACACACACACACACACAAGAGCATGCACACACATGTACAGGCACAAACAAACATGCACACACGCACGCACACACACACACATGTACAGGCACAAACAAACACATACACACACATGCATGCACACACACACACGCACAAGTACAGGCACAAACACACATACACACACACACGCACACACACACACACGCACACACACACACACACACGCACACACACACACACACACACACACACACACACACACACACACACACACACACACACACACACACACACACACACACACACACACACACACACACACACACACTACTAAAAAGCAACAGATTTTCAGCTCCAAAACCTCATTTATCTCCTTCTTTGTCTTCTCAGCAACAATCCACTCATTTTCACAGATGAGACGATGTTGTGTGACCTTCTCTTGACCCCTCCTCACTCCCTTCTCTAAATCTGTTGTTTCTGTCTTTCCCGAGATCCCACAATACCTTTTCTTATTCATTTTATTTCCTCCTTCTCATTTTTTCAAATTAAATTATTGCATTTTCCTAATTTTTATTGCAATATTTTAAAATAATTTTTTATATATTATTTTTTTTATCATGAAATACGTTTTTTTTGTGCTCTTGTGAAGCGCCTCTGAATTTTTATCTTGCTAAAAAGAACAAATCTAATATATATTTAGTCACTTTGGTGCTCCAACGTCCCGCCCACGGGACAAAACACGTCACATTTATGTGACCCGGACTAAAAAGCGACATCCTGATATAAAAGAAGCGCTAAAGCCAGCAGATATGTAACAGAGTGACGTGCTACGTTACGCTAACACAGACACACGCTAGCCGGACCGACTGCAACACATGATTTGTGGTGACATCCCAGAGCAGATCTGCTGAAACAGATTCGCCCCTTAACGATAATACATTCAGACCTCCTCTGTGCCGTTTGGACCCGTCTTCGAGTTTATAATGTAGAAATAAAAACTGCCCGTATGCCCACCTGTAGCCAGGAAGCGGTGAGCGGCCAGCAGCAGCTGAGGAGAAACCTTCACCTTCGACTCGCTCTCTTGCTTGAAGGCAGAAAAGTCCCTCATGTTCTTGTTGGGCGCCACTCTTTTCCTGGTGCGATTATCCGCTGACAGAGCAAACACTCACCGTTAAAGCGGACAGACACGAGGAAACACACAGTCCAGGTTTTTAAACAAGCATCAGACTTACTGTAACGGTCAGATTCGTCCAGAATCTCTGACTTAATGATCTCCTCGATTACGTCTTCAAGGGTGACCAACCCCAGGACTTCGTAGAACGGATCTCCCTCCCCCTCGTTGTTCACCTTCTGAACGATGGCCAGGTGAGACTTTCCTACACAAGAAAACATGTCTGTGAGCCGGACCTGCTGTCTTTCTAACCAAAAGTCATTAAAACCATCTAATCTGCTCTAGTTCAGATGCAGAGGTGTGACCAAGTCACCGCTTTGCAAGTCACAAGTCTTTCCAGTCTAGTCCAAGTCAAACAAGTCCAAGTTCTTAACTTTGAATTTTCAAGTCATAATCGAGTCATTTGTCAAACTTCAATTTAATGACAATGATAATAATTAAATTCCAGAAATAAGCTTCTTAACCCTCCCAACGTCTTCATGGGTGACGCCGCCAGGAAAGCTGACCACTGAGCAGGGTTGATGGTTTATCCCTTGGGTCCACGTGGCAGGGGTGAGGATGAGGAGTGAGCACCACCTCACCCCGCCACGTGGACCTCAAGGGATAAACCATCCATCCTGCATTCTTGAGACAGTTCTCCACACCTTCATCTCCTCACGCTTAGACTACTGTAACTCTCTTTTCACGTGTCTGAGCAGAACCTCCCTGAACCGTCTACAGGTGGTTCAGAACGCCTGTGCTCGGCTTCTGACCAAGTCCTCCAAACGCACCCACATCACCCCGCTTCTCCTCCAGCTTCACTGGCTGCCAGTCAACTTCAGGGTTCATTTCAAGATCCTGGTTCTGGTCTATAGGGCCTTACATGGACAAGCACCATCTTACATTGGTGATCTTCTTAGTCCCTACACCCCCAGCAGGTCCCTGAGGTCCAGTGATCAAAGCCTACTGGTTGTGCAGCACCAGGCTAAAGGTCAAAGGTGACAGATCATCTGCTGCTGTGGCCCCCAGACTCTGGACCTCTCTCCCCCTGAGCCTGAGATCAGTGGACTCAGTGGTCTCCTTTAAAAAGCAGCTGAAGACTCACTTGTTCAAGCTGGCTTTTGGATGACCTTCTTCACCTCTCTCTCTTTATTCTGCTCTCCCCACCTATTCCACCTTCCTCAGGGTCCACTGGTTTCCCTCTTTCCTGTTCACTCTCTCTCTTTCTTAACATTTTTTAATCACAATTGTCTATTTTTGCTCATTTTAAATATATTTCAACCATTTTCTAAATTCTTTTTTATATTTTTACATTTTTTGTTTTTGTGAAGCGCCTCGTGATTTTTATCTTGAGAGGCGCTATAGAAATGATACTTTCTTCTTCTTCTTCTTCTTCTTCTTCTCAATGGTCAACTTTACTCACGGGGTCACCCATGAAGATGATGGGAGGGTTAAAGCTTCATTTATTTGCTCAAACAAGCAGAAACGGAAACTGCATTTAGCAGTAAATCAAACCCCGAACGAAGAATCATTCATGATTTTTGTCCATGCCGTGCCACTTTTGTGCTCAAGTATCAAAGATGCTCAAGTCATCATCAAGTCAACAGATGCAAGTCCGAGTCAAGTCGTAAGTCTTTATAGATTTTATAAAGTCAAGACAGAAGTCATTAAAATGACTGAGGAAATAAAGAAAGAAAAAGGCAAACAGAGTTTTCATCTCAGGCTGCAACCATAAAGACCTCATTCATCCGTTATAGAGCTCCGGACCCCACATGACTCTCAGTTAGTAGACGCCATATTGGCAGGTAAAAGAAGCTAAACAAACACGGATCATAACCATGAACGTGAATGGGATCGGCTTGGATTTTACTTCGTTGGAGTTTACTTCACACTTTAAAACCGAAGAAATCGTTTCATATAGTCAGAAATTAAATAGACTAAACATCTCCGACCCTTACCGTGTCCCTGGGATACTTTTTAAAAACGCCAGAAGCTGTCGGAGCGGACTTCTTACCGGACCTGGCCGGGGAACCCCTTGGGATTCCCCCGGAGGAGCTGGCTCAGGTGCTTAGGGAGAGGGGAGTCTGGGCCTCTCGACGCTACTGCCCCCGCAACCCGACTCCAGATACGCGGATGAAAATGGATGGATGGATGGACAAATAACAGATTTACACGTAACTAGTTTAAATAGAGTGCTGTGCTGTTTGAATGTATAAACTGAACACCAAGAGGAATCACTAGTCTGATTTTTTTCCGTGAATAAAATAAATATGTCAGTCAGGAGCGTCTCAGGATCTGTCTGAGATCTGTCTCGGTGAGACAGATAATAGCAATCCAAAGTGCTTTTTATGTGTGATCTGACAATTGATCAACCATTGCTTAAAAATTAAATACAGCTTAGCCGGTTAATTGTTGTGATCATAAAACACGTAAACGGCAGCACGCAGAACTCACGAGGCAACGTTTTACGTGACGTTTACTTGTTGCTATGAGTAATAAGACAGAAAAAGCCACGCCAAAATAAGTTTAGGAAGCCCACTAAGAATCGTAATAAAAGCATTTAAAATAAACACCATACACAGTTGAGGAAACGTTGGTTTAAGTACCTGATATGAAGCGGTCGCTGCATAAGCGAAAACCTTTACTCAGCTTCATTTTAGCCCGGTCACTAGTGCGTTTTACTGCAATGATCCAACGTTTGCGGCGCTCCGGATCTTGGGGAGTCCTGTAGTCTTCCCTTGACTTGTCCCCGTCTGTTCTGCATCCTGGGGCACAACAGGAATCTACCATATTTCCTGTCTGATTGAGTTTTCTGACAATAACAAATAGTCCAGCTGCCGGCTTCTACCTGCCAAGATGGCGCCGTTTCGATTTGAACTGTTGCATGCCGGGAGAAGTGACGTCAACTCCCGGAGCTCTATGGGAATATGTCGGCTGTGCTCTTTGGATGAACGTCTGGTGAGTCACTTTCAG
>NC_091750.1:35919588-36009588 GCF_043380555.1 Nothobranchius furzeri | reverse complement strand
TCTGCACTAAGGTGAAACTGGTGAAATGGCATCTCTGCATGCGACCCGTCCCCGTGGGGAGCGGTGAGCTGCAGCTGCGGCTGCGCTCGGGAGCTATTTGGTGGTTTAACTCCCCCGATCCAACCCCTGACAGCCGAGTGTCAAGCCGGGAGGCGTTGGCTCCCATTTAAAGTGTTTGGTATGACCCGATATGAGCGTGTCCCTCTGATGGACTGGAGACAAGTCCAGGGTGTCTCCCACCGCATGCCCACTGACTTCTGGACACCAGCTCCCTGTGACTGAGGAATGGTTCGGAAGAGGAGCGAGTGATCAAAGATAAGCCTGAGTCATGCTTCTGCGTCAGCTCCAACAGGGAGAGACACGCACGGACGGACGGAGACATTTTGTCCTCATGCTTCTCCGTCTCCTGGGGAGCGTTGCAAAGCAATTCCCCGCCAGGACAGCAGAGGGCGTAGCGCTGTTCTGTGGTATGACTCAGGCTTTATCAGAATGTTTCTTTACACGTCTTTTAAACATAGTTCTCTGAGATAAATTACAACTTTTATCAGCTTGTCAGAAATGTACAACAATGCCTCCACACCAGAATTGGTGCAACTTTACTCAGCAAATGTGCAAAAAGACTTCTCTTTATACATAACTTGGCCACGCGCTCACTTAACCCCACGAGCTGTCCAGACGGCGTCTCCGTGTTTTGGTAACAGGAGACGTCTGCTGCAGGCGAGACGCTTACTGCTCACTTCACATGACCTCACTTTGAAATGAAACCTCTCTTTTACAAAACTTTGATCCGGTTTCTTCCTTCATCCCGTCGATGTCTGAATAATCTGGTGTTTAGTCACACAGCGGCTCCACGGCTAACCAAGAAGGGCATCACAACAGTGACGGCTCCAGAAATGTTTTTCTGCAGGTGCTATGAAGGAAGTGGTCATGCGTACCTGTTCTCTAAAACACCTTCAACACTAGCAGATACACATGCGTGCACAACACCTCAACAACACCTGAAACAATCATTAATATACATCATAAACATGAACAATCGCTGACTTTTCCATGAAATCATAAACACATACAGCCACACAGAAAACCATCTATAGTGTAGCAAGCATCGACATATAAATATTGGACAATGGGTTTCCATAGCTCCAAAAACACGTTTTTGAAGAAAAATGGGAGGTGGCCACCACCGCCATTTTGGCTGTGTCACAGGTTCAGTCAAGCCCAGACAATTCCACAAAAGGGAAGAGAGGAGGAGCTGAGGGTGGGGCTGTAAGGCTGGGATCAACTGACGACACCCGGTCGAACTAGCTACAAGCTAACCTGAAGCTAACCCAAAGCTAATAAGGAGGTGGGAGCTAAGCTAACGGAGGTAGCAACCTAGCTACAACCGGACTTAACTGTGCACAACACCAGAGCTTCTGAGTCAGAGATACGCCGGGCTGACCGCTGGGGAGAACCGGGTGGGACGTCTCCCGAGAGCTCCACAAGCCGGCAGCCGCGCAGCAGACAGAAGCCGCGATCAGACAGAGATGCGCCGAGCTGTGGGGAGGGGAGAACGGGGTGGAAAACAGAGGTCTCCGAGAGCTCCACAAGCCGGCAGCCGCACAGCAGACAAGCGCCGCTGCGATCTGAGATGCGCAGAGCTGCCGCTGGGGAGAACCGGGTGGAAAGGTTTCCATCCCAGAGCTCCACAAGCCGTCAGCCCGCGCAGCAGACAGAAGCTGCGATCAGACAGAGATGCGCCGAGCTGTGGGGAGGGGAGAACGGGTGGAAAACAGGTCTCCCCAGAGCTCCACAAGCCGATAGTGGGAACCCAGCTCCACCAACATGTTATATTTCAACCCATTTTCTAAAGTGCAGCATTATGTTAAATGCACTGGGTTTTACCCTATTACATTTAAATTTCATGGTTAAACAGTACATGTTAAAATCTAAGCTCAGCTCGGCAGTGACCTAAAATACATAAATATAATTTTACTTACCGAAAAAAATGAAGTGGAGACTACTTGGACGCTCTATTAGTGCAATTAATGCCACAGCAAGTCATTTTGTCCAACAATTGCACAAAAATATCCAAAACAGAATACACAAACACTACAACTAATGGTCTAAGTCAGGGGTTGGCAACCTGTTCCCATCAAAGAGCCATTATTACCCGTTTCCCACAGCAAAAAAAAAACTGGGAGCCACAGCAGCTGGGGCGTTGTGGGCGGGGCCTACCCTCAGACAGCAGAGAGCTGCTTTAACCAATCACAACAGGTGACAGCAGCCAGTACCGGTCGCTCGTGTACGTCAAAGTTATCTTTCATAAGAAGATAATCGTTAAAACGATTTATATAAAATGGATCCAGAAGTTGTAGCCCGTCTCTGCCGACATTATTTAGATATTTTTCACCCTGTTGGTGGTTTTACTGAGCAGGTGCCACTTTTGTCATACGTTTCTTTTTAAAACATGTTTAGACTGTTCAGAATACAAATCCAGGCTCTGTCACGATTGATTGTTGTAATTAAACTTTGTAGGTGGGGAAGGTCAGAAAAGGATCCGATCATTTTGTTTTTCCCTCGTTTACAGCGACGGAGATAACGGCGCAGTGCGCCTGGCTCTGGTGTTAATCAAGTTAAACTATATCTCTTTGCAACAAATTTCACAAGAAAACAGAACAGTTAAAAGCAGGGCTTGTGTTGACCGGACAGTTCCCGTATTTGACCGTTTATTTTGACGGAGAAAGAATAGAAAGAATTACCCCGACGCATGCAGACGAACTGACATTTTATTCTACGCACATCGCAGATGTAGCTAAATCACTCAAGAAAAGATTTCCTTCTGAACATCTGAGCTGGACACTGCTCAGCGCAGCTCGCTGTCAGCGCGTACTACATAAGGTCCACAGCGAGCTGAAGATGTGGAGAGGGGCTTGGAGCGCGTCGCAGAACCAGAGCGCATACAGGAAGATTCCTCCGACTGAAACGAGACTTGTCACTTAGAAAATGTTCCCTGATGATGAAACTTTGGCTGAATAGTGCATGTTCCTGTCTCCAATGTGGCGACACATCCAGGAGCCGTCTGAGGAGAAGCCGAGAATCTCACATCGTCTTCAGCTCAGAAAGCTCCTATGATTACGCACAAGTGTGACGCGTCAACATGGTCTCACAGTAAGACCGGGTTGGACCTGTTCAGGTTTACGCAGACAATCTTTACATTTAGAATTGGCATACAGATGTAAAATTAATGCAGTAAAATATAAAGCATTTTATTTAAATATCCATTCATTATTTTACAAGCACAGAGAGCCGCATCAGATGGATGGAAGAGCCGCGGGTTGCCGACCCCTGGTCTAAGTTGAGAGACTGAAAATGACCGAACAGTTTTCAGGCGAGGCTGAGGCTCTACTGAGGCCTTATCCCCGGAGCTAGCTCTGCAGTCACGTGGGTCTGATGCTCATTAATTATACAGAATTTTAGGCTTTTAATACACTTAAACAGAAGAGTGAGAAAAAAATGCACCCCCTCAGAGTTGTCATGAGTGTAAACTAGATCATTTAAACCTAAAACATGTTTTGGTACCAGGCTGTAAACATGTTTATTTCTGCTGTGAAATTGGTATTTTTAACATGGGAGTCAATGAGGATTTGCTCGCTTCCGACACCAGCCCCTAGTGGATGAGGGTGGAACTGCAATTTATTTCATTTCCGGGTTTGCTTCAATTTTTCACCCGCATTGTGGGGGCTTGGTTGCAAGGTTAGCTAACGTTAGCGTTAGCATTTCCAGCGGCTAAACCCTGGACTGCTGCGGTGGTTGAGGGTTGACTCTCTTCATCCAGATCCGTAGGTTTCTGTGGGTCTGAGATCACTTCCAAACATTCACTCCTTTCTGACTGAACCCGTGGAAATGTGGGCAACAAAAACCGATCCATCTTACCACTAGCTCTACCTTTCACTCGTTCACAGGTGGAAAATGAGGTCAAAGGTTAACATATATTTCCTGTTATGGTTTAAGTTTTTACTATCTATATAATTTACAGATTATTTTTGTTTTGTATGTTAAATGTTATCACATCCACACGTTCAGTTAAAACTAAATGGTAAAAAAAAAATCTAATATTTACTTGGGGGTGCAATGACTAATCCAGGGGTAGCTATAGCGCCCCCAAGCCCCACCCCCGGCACCGCCACTGCATCACAAAAGGAGACAACAGCGTCCCATGAAGAGACTGATGCCTCTGGAGAGACTTGTTAGCTCAGCGCATCTCATTCCACAGAAAATGACTGTGGCAACAAAAACGGAGACATCCTGTAATGGAAAAGGCCTTCTGCCAGCGTCTGTGTGGGACTTCTCCCTGTTGTGGTGAGTCAATAATTCGGAGGAAGTAGGACCTCCAGGGGGACACACCGCCACTCGCTGAGGAGACCCTTCGTCAACGCCCAAAAGACTGAACATCCGAGCCAACATCCTGCTTTAGCGTCGCTCCTACTCACGAGGAGTAAAAATGAACGAACAAAAGGATTTTCTAAAAACAAACAAATTAAAGGTGTAGTTTGTTTTCATCCTGTTTTTGTGTAATGAGTTTATTGGTCATGTTTGTATTTGATCAGCATGAAGGCGGTTAAATATCTGCTGCGGTTTTAGTTTTGGAAACTAACAAACCTGAGGAGCTGTTTGTTTAGGCTAATGAATAATAAACAGATCAACCTCCAGAGATGACGTCACAAAGACGAGACGATCAGAAACGATCTGGTTTCCTGTAAAAGTCAAGACCACACGTTTACACCCTTATTTATTTATCCTATTATTGTTTACAAACGCTCCTAATGAATGCATGTGTTAAACGGTTTTTTCTTCACAAATAAATCCTTCTGAAGGGTCTTTTTTTCCGGAACTGCGCTGCTCTGGGTGGCTACATGTTGGAGTAGCTCTGTTGACCACCTGTAAGTTTTGCCTTTTCTTGGACATTTTGTCTTCTAGTTTCTCAAGAAAAACTGTATTTTTTGGACACTTTACTTTTCTGTTTCTGGTGCTGTGAAGCTTGGAGGATTTTTGCTGCTATTTTTTAGCTTTTTTCACTTTTTGAGCATTTGTTATGTGTAACCATGGCAACAAGCTGGTTTACAATCGGGAGCAGCTGATTAACATGGGAAAGGCTGAAATAATACCTCAACTGAAGCCACAAATCCCAAATGAGCTAAAACGCGAGAAGCGTGGGTGCAGAGCGGGAGCAAAACGGAGACAGAGGAAGAGGAAATTCAAACCATCTCTTCCATCGATCATAACGGGCAATGTGAGATCACTGGCCAACAAGATGGAGGAACTCCAAGCCCTTTCAAGGACTCAGCCAGAGTATCGTCAGTTTCTGAACCGCTGGAGGAGATAATGCAAAGAAGGATTCTCCAGAGAATCAAGAAAATGATGGACAACCCTGAGCATTCTCTTCACAAGACTGTCCGACAACGGAAGAGTGTCTTCAGTCAGAGGCTTCTTCAGTTTGGCTGCAACACTGACCGCTACTGGAGATCCTTCCTGCCAACAGCCATTGTAATATACAACACCTCTTTGATGACTTGATTATTGTTATTATTCTGAGCTACTACAGCAATCAATTTCCCTCTGGGATTAATAAAGTATTTTTGAATTGAATTGAATTGAATTGAATCAAGGTTACCGCACCAGCTCTTGTCATCACCTCCACTAAATGAATTAACTCATTTCAGCTCAGAACATGAATCTGTGCATCCCGCAGCAGCATCACAAACCTGCTGCTCCTGTGGAAAACGCAGCAACAAGGAGATTTTCTAAAACAGGAACAGAAACAAACTGAACTCTGACACAAACTCCTCTGAGCTTCTCCTTTTCTCCGTCCAGAACCGCCACCGCCTTTAAAACTAAACGAACAAGAAAACGCCTTGGGGTCCTGCCGGAGGAGCTGGTGGAGGTGGCCGGGGAGAGGGCGGTCTGGAGCTCCCTAGTTGGGATGCTGCCCCCACGACCCGGACCCGGATAAGCGGAGGAAGATGATGACGATGAAGAAGAAGTGGAAGAAAATATCTCTTCTATAGCGCCTCTCAAGATAAAAATCACGAGGCGCTTCACAAAAACAAAAAATGTAAAAATATAAAAAATAATTTAGAAAATGTTTAAAAATATATTTAAAATGAGCAAAAATAGGCAATTGTGATTAAAAAAATTTAAGAAGAGAGAGAGTGAACAGGAAAGAGGGAAACCAGTGGATCCTGAGGAAGGTGGAATAGGTGGGGAGAGCAGAATAAAGAGAGAGAGGTGAAGAAGGTCATACAAAAGCCAGCTTGAACAAGTGAGTCTTCAGCTGCTTTTTAAAGGAGACCACTGAGTCCACTGATCTCAGGCTCAGGGGGAGAGAGGTCCAGAGTCTGGGGGCCACAGCAGCAGATGATCTGTCACCTTTGACCTTTAGCCTGGTGCTGCACAACCAGTAGGCTTGATCACTGGACCTCAGGGACCTGCTGGGGGTGTCGGGACTAAGAAGATCACCGTTTGTGTCAACAAGCAGGTGAGTTTGTTCTGCAAAGAAAAGCATGAAAAAGCAGCGCCTGGCTCAGACAGGGAGGGCTACCTGACTTGCAGGTGGTGTTGGGCGAGTACAGGGTGAGTGACTAAGCTCTGGGTGCTTGTGACATCCATACATTTCTGCTGAGCTTCTGCTTCCCCGGGCTGACACACACCCGCAGTGACACAACGTCCAGATTTATGAACGTAACACACACTCACACACATAAACTACCCAGGAGCTGACAGGCATCACACCGTCAGCGCGCCGAGCTGCACAGAGAGCAGCAAATGTTGTCTTTAGCGTCTAAAAATAGAAACTTGTATTGTAGGAGCAGATTCTCCAGCTTCCTGTAGCGGCATCGGACTGTTTTTGAGCTTCAGACGCTCGTTTAGACGCGTCACTCTAAAAACACATGCAGACATACTGATTACATCTGGATGCTAAACGGAGAACGAAAGTGAGAGGAGGAAGGTGTGCAGTAAACCTGCAGAGTTGTCTCTTATAAACAGAAAAACATCTGTTGACACATTCAAGCACAGCCGTGTGTGGTGGAGGATGAAGTCGTTACAGGGACTGGGGTCCAGACATGAGGAGCTGCTAAGTGCTAACCTCAGCGCGGCCGCTGTGAACCCGTCTGACCTGAGCTAATGACTCCTAATCTAAGAGGCAACAACAAACAACGACCTAGCTCGTCTGTCCTGCAAAGGAAGCCAGTTCTGCTAGGTTCCGTTCAATTCAAGTTTATTTATAAAGCGCCAAATCACGACAAGAGTCGTCTCAAGGCACTTCACATAATAACCATTCCAATCCAGGTCAGTTCATTAAGCCAATCAGAAATAAGCAAGCATGTAGCGACAGTGGAGAGGAAAACTCCCTTTTAACAGGAAGAAACCTCCAGAGAATCCTGGCTCAGTATAAGCAGCCATCCTCCACGACTCTCTCTCTCTCTCTCTCTCTCTCTCTCTCTCTCTCTCTCTCTCTCTCTCTCTCTCTCTCTCTCTCTCTCTCTCTCTCTCTCTCTCTCTCTCTCTCTCTCTCTCTCTCTCTCTCTCTCTCTCTCTCTCTCTCTCTCTCTCTCTCTCTCTCTCTCTCTCTCTCTCTCTCTCTCTCTCTCTCTCTCTCTCTCTCTCTCTCTCTCTCTCTCTCTCTCTCTCTCTCTCTCTCTCTCTCTCTCTTTAGCTAGCGCGGGGTTTACGCAGCAGAACCCGAGCAGCTGGGACCTCAGGCCCGCTGGGTGACGGTACGCAGGAGGCACAGAACCCAGCCCGTGGGCCACCACCAACCCGTCCACGTTTCTGATAGATTTTCCCCGCTCAGTGACGCACCCACTGACAAGCCGACTCTGATCATTGGCAGCTCCATACATGTAGGTGTCGGTAAAAGTTGACCCATACCACTGCTTCACTGTAACTTGTCATTTCTGTTCACCTAATATTTTAGTTTTGTGATGATTTCTGTTCATACGTTTTACTTTTTATCTACCTCACAGTCTTTTCCTGTTGAAAGCAGAGAAGAAAATACAATCTGTATTCCAAATCATTGCATTTTTTGTGTGGTAGAAGTATCGGCGATCGGCGATCGGCGAGTACTCAGATCCAAGTGTCGGTTTGGAAAAAAGGGATATCGTTGCATCCCTAGGTGGGACCCTGATGGGTTCCAGGACAAGAAGATCACCATCAAAGACCCAAACCCAAATGAACCCTAGAGGGGTGAGGCATTGAAACCGTTTTAGCTTAGGGCTGCGTGGTGGTGCGGCTGGTAGCAATGTTCCCTAGAAGGTTGCCGGTTTGAATCCTAGCGAAGACCTTTCTGTGGAGAGGTGGCGTGCTCTCCTCAAGGATGAGTGGCTTTTCTGTGTGTGCGACAAAAATGTGCACGTTCAGATTAATTACAGGCTTCAACTAGTCCTCGGGTAGAAAAACCTCTGGATGCTCCCGTTTCAGGGGTAGAAGTTAGTCAGAGGTGTGTGTGTGTGTGTGTGTGTGTGTGTGTGTGTGTGTGTGTGTGTGTGTGTGTGTGTGTGAAAACAACAGAATTTAGAGTCGTACTCATTAATATTCTTGATAAGCCTCTGATTGGCTAACAGCAGAGCGACTCTTCCGCTGCCTTCGTTTGCTCCCATTCTAAAACTGTGACGTAGAAGAGGACGGCGATCGTTTTCCCAACCACTTCCTTTCTGCGAGTGATGCAGGCGATGGGGGTTAATGAAAATGTTGATCACATCACCAACGACCGGTCCTACTTCCAGAAGAACGTGCTTTACACGGTTCGTCTGTAAACGACACTCCTTTTGCTGACTCTTGGCCAGGACTCCCTTGAAAATGAGATTTTTAATCCTAATGGGGCCTTCCTGGTTAAAGCAGCTTTCTGGAGTTTTCCCCTTTCAGAAATTATGTTTGATTTTTCAGAAATCCGTAAAAGTGATCATCTTATCATGTACAGTGATCCCTCGCTACTTCGCGGTTCGTTTATCGCGGATTCACGACTTCGCGGATTTTTTCTTTGGAGCCTTATTCAAGGGAAATTCGCCGATTTGCGGTATTTTTCACCGATTTGCGGTATTTTTCTATGCGAAATATCAAGAAATTCCTGTTTTTTTCATCAATTTCATCAAAAAATGCACTTTTTGTAATAAAACTATAAAAAAACAAGTAAAAAAAATGTTTTTTCTTGAGTTTTACCCACAAAAAAGAGAATGTGATCATGAGATAATTCAATATAGTACTGTACTGTAAATATTGTGTCCCTACTTCGCGGATTTTCACCTATCGCGGCCAGGTCTGGAACGCATCTACCGCGATAAACGAGGGATCACTGTACTGTGATATAATATAAGCAATACGTCTTTTTTTTTGCTAAGCACGCCCCCTGCCCCGCAGAGCTCCATGCAATAGGAAACTGAGCGCCCAGAACTAACCAATAACGTTAGACTACCGCTTACCTGCTTCAGATTTAAGAATACCTCGGCTGATGCAGAATTGATGAACTTTTCACAGACAAGTAAGTCTCTAAAATAGAAATACATGAGAACACAACATGACATGAGCGTAATACTCGTGAAACAACGTGTTTTAGCTCCGTTTGTGGGCTACAGAAGCACGTTTATAAACCGAAAGGTGAAGTCGCGATCTTAAAAAAACGGGAGAAATTATTTGTGTGGTTTGCTTGTCAGCCACTAGATGGTGCCATCGGATAAGAGAAAGACTCCAGAAAGGGACTTTAAAGAGCAAGTCACCCCCAAATCAAATTTTTTCTGATAAACTATATAAATGTGTGTCTAATCGTGTTGCAGACAAGTGAAGTCAATAGTTTTGCACTTTACTGCGTTTTAGTTAAAATTCTAATTTTCTGCCTAAAACTGTGGTAACGCTTCCTTTTACAGTCCTCTAATTACTAAGTACTTACATGGTAATTACATAGTAATTGAGTTCTTAAACAATTATTTCCATGTAACGCAGGTTCAATTCTAGTTTTTATTTTATTAATCATTCCCAGTAAATACTGCTTTGCACAATAATTACACTTTTTTTTACAATTATACACTTTAATTACACAATAATACACTTTAGCTTACTATGTAATTACAATGTAAGTACTTAATAATTAGGGGACTGTAAAAGGAAGACCAAAACTGTCAGTGTTGTGCCGTTGTCAGGTAAAAACTCTGCACTGCATTTGAATTTAAATCTGCCATCGCTGTTTGCTAAGAGGCACCCTAGAAGGTTAGCTGGTACCATATGATGTCACAATGTCGTTGTGAGCCTGTGTGTGTGTGTATTTGCTAGCAGCTCCGCCCTCTCGGTCTGATAGGCAACAGCATTTGTTGCATTTTTCAAACAGGAAGTGGGAGTGGCGTAAGAATCTGGTAGGGGGTGACTTGCTCTTTAAATAAATAATAAATACATTTTTTTTTACAAAATCTATTTTCCTATTTGATGCATAAATCTGACACGAGGCTTTTGGTGTAAAGATGGTCAACAGCAGCTCCAAATCACCAACTAGCGCCATTTTTAATGATCTGACCAACTGCTCTCGACTTTGAAATGATTCGTTCAAACGTCTAATTACACTTTAAAGGCTTTTCCCTTCGCCAAGCGCTCCGCTGGCATTTTATCCCGTCAAACCCAACACTGGCTTCCAGGTTTTAGGATTTCATTTAAGGTTCTGGTGGCTGTTTGAAATGTTTAAACGAGTTGGCTCCACGATATCCATCAGATCTGATGCATCCTTACATTCCATCAAGGCCGCTTTGATCGGCGGGGCAGGGACCGCTGGTCGTGCCCAAGCGGACTGAAATCACGACGGGGTCATGCCTTCTCAACGCTGGGGCCGAAGCTCTGGAATGAGCCGTCTGATCTTTTTACTCTTTTAGGTCATTTAGTGTTGTGCAGCGTTTGTTTGGCCCTCGGGCCATTTGAGGGCGCTTTATAAATAAAGTTGATTGAAAAGTAGAACGGTACATCCACTAATGAGCCACATTTCAGGACTGAATCTGGTTTAAAGCAAGAAAAAATCTGACTAAAGTGAAAGAAAAGCTTTGTCTCTATCCTTATCTGCTCTTCTTATCTAAAATCGTGTTGAACACTTCTTGTAAAAATGGCGATACAGACTCTGAGTTCCAACAAACTGCTGCTCGGTGAATTCACCGCGCTCTGATTTAGTTTGTTCCAGACAGAAACAGAACAGAACACCTCAGGACTGTTCAGGTTCAGATAAGCTCCCCAAAAGCTGCTCTGGTGACAGAAGTCACGCGTGGGTCTCCTGAAAGTGTTTGAGACACTTTATTAAATCTACTAAAAAAAACGGATCCTTTCCCAGATCACATCTGTAATAAACACATCCTCGCTTGTTCGGACCGTAGTTTCCCTGTAAAGCTTCATTCGGCTCTAAAGTGACGCTTTTTACTTTACCTCATGCGTGCTTAATCTAAGAGAGAGCGAGGGGTAAAATGCAGCACCGATATGAATAAAAGCCTGAAGCACCGGCGTGAGGCCGACTGTTGACACAGATCAGAAACTTCATGCTTCATTTCCTTTTGTTTATTTTTTAAAGGGACTTTACGGAGTTTTGAATTTTTATGCTCGTGATCGCCCCCTCAGGCCAAAAGCGTAAAAGCAGCTTCAATAGTAGGCTCGTGCACGAGGCGCACATGCTGTACGTGCACACTCCTTAACGAAAATAACAGCTGAGACAGTCCTGTGTGTGTGTGTGTGTGTGTGTGTGGCCCAGAGGACAGAGGACAGAAGAACTAATTAAATAATGTGGTTCTGTAGCTTTCTCTTCAGCACAGCCGACAAAGGTTTATGATGGGTCAGTCCTCCTGCATGCTCAGATCATTCCCTTCCCTTGCTTGAAAAATTGTTCCAAAATGAAAGTTGAACCCACATCTTTTTTATCTGTGAATTCAATGCCGTTCGACGAGTCTCAAATAAAAATTTGGGCATCTTACTGTAAAAAAATATATCATTAATGTAAAAAATAATCTCTAAATAAACTATGTTCACATCCAGAATCAAACCCAGGACTTCTGCATGAGAGTCCAACGTCTTACTAGGTGAGCTAAAGCACCAGTGATGTCCTTTGTATCTGTAACATTTATATCCTTGATGACAGCTGAAACAACGTTCAAAGAACGGTTCGGAGTGAAAATGGCTATTTTGTTGCTAATTAGCAGGAAATATCTAGAAGAAAGTTCTACAGAAAGTAGCTAAGGGTCCTCAGAAATGTAGCTAGCTTTGTCACTAGGCGTTAGGAACAGCGACAAAGTGGCACTGCCTCTCTCTCTGCTGCTAAAGCTACGGATAGCAAATGCTACGGGCTATGCCTGAGCGTGAACGCGCATGAAGCAGCCTGCTCGACCCGAGCATCTCTCTTTTTCTGTGATTTTACAGAAAAACAGGCAATCACAGTAAAAATGCCAGGGCTCATTCTACAGGACCAGGGCATTGCAGGAGAATGTATGAAGAAGACATTTATTATTTCTATACATGTTTTGGCTGTCAAACTTCCACAATGTCCCTTTAATTCCATTCTCGTCACCCCAAGTGCTTTAAATGAAACCTCCCGGGTCACTTTGATTAATAACAGGCACAAATGGGTTATTTCGTGTTTTATCATTTAATCCTGTTTAGGAGTAAATTCCACTCTGTTGCTACGGCTTCCTGTGATCCTAGAGCCATAAAGGTTTTATCACACCTAATGAGCACGCTTCTTCCTCCATCTGAAAGGTCATGTCATGCTGACTGACGTCTGGTGAGACTGTCACACACACACACACACACACACACACACCTGCACTGAAAATCAATGCGTCGAATCTGAAATTCTTCCATTTAGACCTGACTGTAAAGGCTCTTAGCCAGAAGAGAGTGTGTGTGCACACACTGATGGCTGGGTGCCATCACCGTGGTAACTGATGCCAAGCACCAGGTGAGAGGAACTTGAGATGAAGTGGGGAGTCAGGTCAGTGCAGGAGCAGGGGGTCAGCGGGAAAACAGCACGCCAGTCCGCTCCTATTAAAATCACAGCGCGACATGCTGTTTCTGGGGGCGGAGTCAGCCTAATGACGCTCTTCCACCACCTGAACAAGACCTGTTGTCACTGATGTTCTGTTATTGTTGATTGGAGCTGCTGGTCCTTTCTGTTATAATCTGATTACTTAAAGAGCAAGTCACCCCCAAATCAACTTTTTTTTTCCTGATAAACTATATAAATGCGTGTCTAATCGTGCTGCAGACACGTGTAATCAATAGTTTAGTACTTTAGTGCATCTTAGTAAAAATTTAAACTTTCTGCCTAAAACTGTCAGTGTTGTCCCGTTGTCAGGTAAAAACTCTGCACTGCATTTGAATTTAAATCTGCCATCGCTATTGGCTAAGAGGTACCCTAGAATGTTAGCTGGTACAATATGATGTCACAATGTCGTTGTGAGCCTGCGTGTGTGTGTATTTGTTGGCGGCTCCGCCCTCTCGGTCTGCTAGGCAACAGCATTTGTTACATTTTCAAACAGGAAGTGGGAGTGGAGTAATACTCTGGCAGGGGGTGACTTGCTCTTTAAACATCAGGTTAGGGGTCTGAGACCTTCACAATCGAAAGAGTGTTCCCCTCTGATGTATGGAGTATAATCAGACTGTTAATGTATGGAATTAAGTCTGGATTATGTCTCTCATTATGTGAAATCAATTCTAGGCTCTACAAGGTGTGTGTGTGTGTGTGTGTGTGTGTGTGTGTGTGTGTGTGTGTGTGTGTGTGTGTGTGTGTGTGTGTGTGTGTGTGTGTGTGTGTGTGTGTGTGTGTGTGTGTGTGTGTGTGTGTGTGTGTGTGTGTGTGTGTGTGTCCTGGCAGTAGCCGCGTGAACTGTGATGTCGTAAATTAGTGATGTGCCTTCACTCTGCTGATAAGGTCAAACGATTCATGTTGTGGATATAACCTGTTTGACCATCGACATATAAATATTGGACAATGGGTTTCCATAGGCTCCAATAATCAGTTTTGTACTAAAATGGGAGGTGGCCACCACCGCCATTTTGACCGTGTCACAGGTTCCGTCAAGCCCAGACAATTCCACAAAAGGGAAGAGAGGAGGAGCTGAGGGTGGGGCTGTAAGGCTGGGATCAACTGACGACACCCGGTCGAACTAGCTACAAGCTAACCTAAAGCTAATGCGGAGGTGGGAGCTAAGCTAACAGAGTTAGCAACCTAGCTACAACCGGAGTTAACTGTGCACAACACCAGAGCTTCTGAGTCAGAGATACGCCGGGCTGACCGCTGGGTAAAACCGGGTGGAACACGGAGGTCTCCCGAAAGCTGCTGAAAGCCGGCAGCTGCACAGCAGACAGAAGTCGCGATCAGACAGAGATGCGCCGAGCTGCGGGGAGAACGGGTGGAAAACATCGGTCTCCCGAGAGCTCCACAAGCCGACAGTCGGAACCCAGCTCCACCAACATGTTATATTTCAACCCATTTTCTAAAGTGCAGCATTATGCTAAATGCACTGGGTTTTACCCTATTACATTTAAATTTCATGGTTAGCTTTGGGTTAGCTTCAGGTTAGCTTGTAGCTAGTTCGACCGGGTGTCGTCAGTTGATCCCAGCCTTACAGCCCCACCCTCAGCTCCACCTCTCTTCCCTTTTGTGGAATTGTCTGGGCTTGACGGAACCTGTGACACGGTCAAAATGGCGGTGGTGGCCACCTCGCATTTTAGCACAAAACCAAGCGAGGCGGAATGAATGCCGCAATTTTCGGGCAACGCCATGCTGGCATGGGGCGTTTATAGACAAACCATATATGCCGGCAAGGTGTGTCCTATAAAAGCACCTTTAATGACGTCACGTGTTATCGCGGTATCGCGGTATTGCAATACAGCCAAAACTCTATCATTACCCAGTTTTATATCGTTTCTACCTTACATCGTTTATATTACCCAACCCTGACCACAATAGTTGTTTAATATGCTAAAAATAACAGATTACATTTATTAGATATTACTGCAGAAAAGTAGATAATGAAGTCATCTGAATATTCTTTTAAATACACATTTTAAGGTAAGACCTGGCTCGTTCGTGAACCTGAGCATGTTTCGTGTGATTAAACTCTCTTACGGTTGCAACACCTGTTGGTCATTAGTAACGACGTGTTTTCTTTTGTTTATCCGACCACCAGAGAGAGAGAGAGAGACCTGAGGTTTGATGCTCGAGTCTTGTACGGTTGAACCTTTCTGCTCGTGCTGAGCTCAGTTGAAACTTTCTCTGTGGGCAGATTTGTGTGTTTACGTAAATCTGCTGCAGCTTGCTGCCAAAGCCTCCCACACGGCCGGCTCTAGAGGAGCTGCAGAGCCGTTTCTTTACCAAATGTCACACAACACCCAGCATTGCTCCTGCGACTCCCGTAAAAGCTCATTTACATCACTGCACCACCGAGGCAGGGGGGGGGGGAGCCACAGGGAAGCATTTGAATGAGAGACGTGTGTCGTCAGGCACAAACTGCAGAAACGGTTTTTCCTGCTTAACGCCATGTTGTAGTCAGGGACACCTGCTAACAGACAAAAAGGTAATAACTCACTCCTCACTGAGCCAACACACACACACACACACACACAGGGCGTGCTCGTGACCTCGTGTCTCTGCACATCCTCTGAGAGAATGCGTGAGGGTGCAGCAAATGTAAAAATCTGGTCATGTTTTTTTTAAATCCACAAACCTTTAAATGCAGAACAGAATTCTGCAGGTTTTAAACCCAAACTCTGAATTATTTCCGTTTCAAGCCAGCTTCGACTGAAGACTCTAGGAGTGAGGATAAGGAGAAAGCCTCCTAGCAAACTTCTGCTCATTCCCTGTTGGAGAGATCACCTCGTCCCTCGCAAGGTGATCTTATAACAGCAGGATTCCCACAAACCTTTCTTAAACTCCTCCAGCATGGCGTCCAGCTTGGTGTCATGGAAGACAAAGTGGACTGGGTGGTTGTAGAACTTGGTGATGGTCTTCAGGGTGGTGCAGTCGTCCGGGTCCACGAAAGCCAGGTCCTTGACGAAGAGGATGTCCACGATGTTGGAGCGCTCGCCCTCGTAGACCGGGATCCGGGTGTATCCGCTCTCCATGATCTCAGACATGGTGTTGAAGTCCAGCACTGCGTCGCTGCTCAGCATGTAGCAGTTGTTCAGGGCAGTCATGACATCCTCCACCGTCTTGGTCCGGAGCTCCAGAGCTCCTTGGATCATGTTCAGCTCCTCTTTCACCAGGTCGTTGTATGGTTCGGTGACCCTCAACATCTCCACCAGCTTCTCCCGGTTGTACACGGTTCCGATCTCCTGGCCCAGGACGCAGTCGAGGACCTTGCTGATGGGCCAGGACAGAGGGAAGGTGAGCAGCATGAACAGCTTGGTGAGGAGGATGGTGTTCGCCCCCACTGCCAGGCCGTGGCGGGAGCACAGCGCCTGGGGGACTATCTCTCCAAAGATCACAATCCCGACGGTGGAGGCGACCACCGCCCCAAAGCCGGACTTGGTGAGGTCGTCCAGGAGGATGGTGAGGGTCGTGTTAACCAACACGTTGCCCAGGAGCAGGGAGCACAGCAGATAGTTTCCCTTCCTGCGGATGGGCTCGATTTTCCGAGCGTACTTCTTCTCCTTCTCGGTGCCGCAGCTCTGCACGATGCGGAGCTCCATCGGGTCCAGCGCCATCAGCCCCAGGTTGAGCCCACTGAACATCCCAGACAGCACCAACAGGCAGCAGATAAGGATCACCTGCAGCCAAACGGGCAGCAGGGACTTCTTCTCCTCCACCACACGCAGCTTCCCGTCTTTATCGTCCAGCCGGATCCACCTTTGCTCCTGAACGTCGAGGACGCACAAGACAAACACTTTCAATGCTTCTCTCTTCCGCAGCTGCTTGATGCTGAGGGAGACAACTCCGGACGTGTTTTGGTTGCTTACAACCATAGGTCCCTTCACTACGATGTCCTTCGTGTGTTCGGTACAAGTTCTGTTTAGTTGGACCACCGCCGCGGCGGAAGAATCGTCCTCTGTTTCACTGTAGTAAAGTTCAGTGAACCCGATGAGGTCCGAGCTGTTTGGAAACAAGTGGAGCCCGTAGAACCTGAAGGAGACGTCGCTGCCCTCGGTCACCTGGATATCTCCTGCCTTGGTGGTCTCGGCCGGGCTGCTGCTGCTCTCCAGCCTCATGCCGAGTATCCGCGTGGTTCCTCTTGGCTCCGGAACCGCTGCTTCAGCCTCCCTGCTCGCGAACACACCAAAAAACACAAATAAAGTTAGCTGTAACCCCAGTCCGCTTCTGTCTGTCGCCATGTTTGTTTGACTCTCTGACAACGGAGGAACTGACGTCTCTTTTCCACAAACCAACCCTCCTTGTTAGCATGTTTAGTCTTAGCCAATTGACGAGCGATACGTCACTCCCTGTTTGGGCCAAGCCTTCTCGGTGGACTTTTTTAAAGGTCGACTGGATATTTGGCTTTTTAAGGTGGCGCGTCTATACTTTTAAATGTTCTTGATATTTAGCATTTTAATGTAATCCAATATTATTTGATATTTATGTGGAAAACTATAAATGTTAATTTGGTTTTATGTAATTTACGGAGCAGTCAAAATAAAATATAAATGAAATGCTTCACTCGTTACTTTACTGTACGATGCTAACCCAAATGCAACCAAACAGAAATCAAAATCAAATGGTGTTATTTACATGGACAAGAAAAGATAATATAAGGAAGACAATAATTAAATCAAACGTGATCTTAATGTTAAACGTTTTGGGGGCTAGCACAAAGTTTGGGACTTGTTCTGCACACCTGATCACAGTGCTGTTGCTCAAAAAGCAAATTAACAAGCTCAACTTATTTAAACCAGTTAGCAAAGACTAAACAAACACATTTTAAAGTATGTAATTTTCATTTTAATTGGCTTCAAAAGAGGAATGCTCAACATGCTGGAATTGTAGCACCACCTTGTGGTCAAATTAGGAACATCATGGGTGACAAATCGATTATCTTCTTCAGTTATTCAAATGAAAATCAATGTGTTAATTTGGTGCTATTAGAAATGGCCATTTAATGCCCTACATTTGATAAATAATTATGGCAGAAATTGGATTTACTGACAAGAGGTAAATTCATTATAAAGCTATTTAGCTTTCAAATGGTTTTACCCACCACCAGGAAAATGTAATCAAATATTTTACTTTTCAGAGATTTACAGAGTTGAGAATTTCTTGAGATGAGTAGATCATCAAGACAATTTATTAATGTTTTTTCCTGTTCTTTTTTATTATTATTTGCAAATATTTCTTTTGTATGTCTGCTAAATTTACCCCGAACTACAACATGTGGTGTTTAGTGTTAAGAAGTTCTATTGTTATCAAAATAATAAGAAAATGTGACTTTTATATTATTATGTTATACCATCATTGCCACAAATGAATTACAAATGCAGTGTTGCATTGATTTATGGGAGGGTGGGGGGTAAACAGTAAGAAAACATCATATTTCATGTATGATGACGTCATAAGAGTTGATGTTGCACAGTTCGCCAGCTAGAGGTCATAATTGTCCTTAACACCCCAATTAAAACTCCGTGTCACGTGACCACTTTTTTTTTTGTCAAAGTTTCCTCTTTGTTCTCCGTCGCGCGCGCTCGCTCTGATAGGAGCGTGCGCGACGGCGTGTGGAGGGAGGAGGAGAGCCCAGAGGAGAGAGGGAGGAGAAAGAAGCAGCAGGGAGAAGAGGGGCGACCAGGAGGAGTAGGAGGAGGGAGAACATTTTCTTCTAGTCTGGAAGTTTTCTGCTGAACACCGCGGCGACTCGCCGCTCTGCGCAACCGGAGGACGCACGGTAAGAAACGGTGACTTTCTTTCTTCTGTCGGTCTGAGAAGGGTCAAGGTGAGGCTGGAAGGAGGACGACGCTTCGGGATGGAGTTTTGGAGTTAAAAAAAAAATTTTGGCAGGAGCATTGAAGAAATTTACCCGGGAAGACATTACACCCCCCCCCCCCCCACCCATCCACACACCACCCACACACAAATACACACATTATAAAGTCACACACACATAAGAAAGTAACGGAAAGAACGAGACAAAGGGATGAGAGGAGTTGGACACAAACAGCTATTCTCAAAAAAGTTTCTTTCAAACGAAAATAATTGGCGTCATAGTCACCTCCACTTGTAGTCCCTTAGGGTTCCAGCCTCATGAGCTTTATTTATTATAGGGGTCATAATTAAAATTTATAATAAGAGACAAAATTAAAGTTAAAAACGTGAATTTATTTGTTCTGGTTGTTTTGGAACTGAGAGGTTTAGCTGTGATGTCACGGTGAGTCACTTCTGAGGCGGAAGACATCATTTATATCCAGTAAGAGCGTAGTTTGCAGGTTCAGACAGATAAATCACACACACACACACACACGCACACGCACACGCACACACACACACACACACACACACACACACACACACACACACATTGCCTCCAAGGCTCCTGGATATCTGTTGCAATGAGACTTTCTTCTGGAGGATGATTAAATAGACAACGTGTAGTTTTTACTGTTAATCTCTGGAAATATCAATGAAAATGCTGAAAGTGACTTAGACGATGCCCAGTTGTTGACTAATATTGGCGGTTTTGTAACATAAAAACTGGCTCTAAAATACTTACGTCTTTGGGCGACGCCTTATTAGATTTTTTGTTTTCTCCTACGGGAGCCCGTGAGGACAAAATGCTCTTACTAATTTATAACGAACAGTTACAAAACTTTCACCATTGATAAACATTGTTTTACACATTTGCCCCTTAATTCGTTGCCATGGAAAGGAGTCTGATGTGTTTGTCATCTTGCTGGAGGTTGAAGGCTCTGACGAAGCGCTTGTTCAAAAATTGGACTCTCTGGGATTTTTGACCCTAATGGCCATCCGTTGGTGAGGTGCTTCTGCGTCGTCGGTACAGAGACACGCAGCGCCATTGCTAACGCCATTATCTGTCCTTGCGAGGACTCTCCAGCAGGCTTGCAAGGATGGACAGAGTCAAGCACACTTTTCTAAATATCCGTCAAATGAGATGGAGAATGCAAGCTTGTGATTGGTCAGGATTAGGGCTGCAACAACGAATCGATAAATTCGATGAAAATCGATTACTAAAAGCGTTGGCAACGAATTGCGTCATCGATTTGTTGTGTTGCGCAACTCTTCCAAAAAAAAGGAGAGAAATAACGTTTCCCTAGCAGTTTTTAAAAATGTCCCTATGTAATCCGATTAATCGATTAATCGTGTCGAGACCCCATCCGATTCATCGATTATCCAAATAATCGTTTGTTGCAGCGCTAGTCAGGATGCCACTTTCGTCAGCAGCACCGCCATTGTGCCCTCATAAAGAGAGCCGAAGATATCTAGCCACAGACACGGAGCAGCTTGAAGAAAACCTCACAGAAAAACTCAAAAAATATGAACGTCTTACTCACCCATGACTGGAGGAGTAAAAAGATGCACAGCAAGTGTTTTACTCCTGGATGGAAATGATGGAAACGTGGGTTTAGAGGTGGCGAAATATATGAGCACATTAGTAAATACCCTATCGTGGATGGGAAACATGAGTGTAATGTGGTAGGATACCACAAAAAAGCGCTACGCTAAGCCACTGTTTTCCTGGTGGGAATTGTTTCGCAACACTCCGCTGTCTGCGCAGAAGTTCGTATGTAAACCTTTCCGACACTCCATGTGCGTCTCTACGTTGCGGAGCTCACAGAAAAGTATAAATCAGGCTTAACTCAAGCACAAAGTACTGCTTGGAACAACTTAGGTATGTACTTCCCTAGGGCTGCACGATATTAGGAAAACCTGTGATATTCGAAAACAATGATTAATATTGCGATGACAATATTACTTGCGATAAATTAAAACTTAACTCAGGATCAAAAACAATCAAAAACAGAGAAATTAAAAAAATCATAAAATTGAGAAAAGCAAAATGTCTGAGCAAAAGTCGTGCAGCTCAGTTGATTATAGAATTTTTTTATGTAATACAAAAATGTCAAAGCTGTTAAACAAAGCATTCAAAAAGCAGAGTAGAGGAAAACAACAGCGGAATAAGGATGACGGTAAGATTTGATCAGGAGAAATCCAGGAGGGTGATGACTGACGGGTAACAGGATAACAGCTGATTACAGGTGAATACAGGTGATTACAGGTGAGCACAGGTGAATACAGGTGATTACAGGTGAGCACAGGTGAATACAGGTGATTACAGGTGAGCACAGGTGAATACAGGTGATTACAGGTGAGCACAGGTGAATACAGGTGAATACAGGTGATTACAGGTGAGCACAGGTGATTACAGGTGAATACAGGTGAATACAGCTGATTACAGCTGATTACAGGTGAGCACAGGTGATTACAGGTGAACACAGGTGAATACAGCTGATTACAGGTGAATACAGCTGATTACAGGTGAATACAGGTGAATACAGGTGAATACAGGTGAATACAGGTGAATACAGGTGAACACAGGCGAATACATCAGATTTCAGGTGATTACAGGTGAATACAGGTGAACACAGGTGAACACAGGCGAATACAGTTGAATACAGCTGATTTCAGGTGATTACAGGTGAATACAGGTGAATAAAGGTGAATACAGCTGATTTCAGGTGATTACAGGTGAATACAGGCGAATACAGGTGAACACAGGCGAATACAGTTGAATACAGCTGATTTCAGGTGATTACAGGTGAATACAGGTGAATAAAGGTGAATACAGCTGATTTCAGGTGATTACAGGTGAATACAGGCGAATACAGGTGAACACAGGCGAATACAGTTGAATACAGCTGATTTCAGGTGATTACAGGTGAATACAGTTGAATACAGCTGATTTCAGGTGAATACAGGTGAATACAGTTGAATACAGCTGATTTCAGGTGAATACAGGTGAACACAGGCGAATACAGGTGAACACAGGTGAATACAGTTGAATACAGCTGATTTCAGGTGATTACAGGTGGATACAGGTGAATACAGGTGAACACAGGCGAATACAGTTGAATACTAGCCTGGCAAGCCAGACTAAATAAATGTATTATTTAGTCTGGCCATGCTCCATTGACGGCTCTCGGTTGTGGGGCGGGTTCTACCGTTGTCTTTCAAATGATCTCCGCATTCCACTGGAGAATGAATGTGACATACTCTTGTTTCACTCTGTTGCATCATCCCACCCACCAGGCATATAGAGTGCCCTGATTGGCCCACAAAGCGGCATATAGAGTGCCCTGATTGGCCCACAAAGCGGATAAAGCTCTGTGATTTGTTCACTAAGCAGATAGAGCACTATGATTGGCCCACCATTATGGACCAATCACAGCTCTTTATGTGTTTGAAACCCCTATAGAGGGCTGTGATTGGCTAGCCAGAGTCCTGGTAGGAGCTGCTGAGGTTCCAATGGAGCATGCCTAGACCAAACTTTGCAAAGCAAGAATTTGGTCTAGTTCACTAGGCTAGTTGAATACAGCTGATTTCAGGTGAATACAGGTGAACACAGGCGAATACAGGTGAACACAGGCGAATACAGTTGAATACAGCTGATTACAGGTGATTACAGGTGGATACAGGTGAATACAGGCGAATGCAGCTGATGACAGGTGAATACAGGTGAACACAGGTGAATACAGTTTAATACAGCTGATTACAGGTGAATACAGGTGAACACAGGTGAATACAGGCGAATGCAGCTGATGACAGGTGAATACAGGTGAACACAGGTGAATACAGTTTAATACAGCTGATTACAGGTGATTACAGGTGAATACAGTTAATACAGCTGATTACAGGTGATTACAGGTGAATACAGGTGAATACAGTTTAATACAGCTGATTACAGGTGATTACAGGTGAATACAGGTGAATACAGGCGAATACAGGTGAATACAGGTGATTACAGGTGTGAGGTGTAAGCTAAAGAGGAGCTAAATAAGTTGTGGAGTTAGTGATGTGAATTATGACTTTCGATCCATGTGTCACCGGCCAATGTTGTGCATAAATTAATCTGAAGAAAGGACAAAAGGGACTTGAAAGACTAGAGAAGGCTTCATTAGAAGTGGAATCCTTCAAGTCAGAAATATTTAATCTAGGGATGGACAATATATCGCCATCAATATCGGTATCGGCCAATGTTAGTCATTTTTAACATATCGGTATCGGTTTGATAAATAAAACCGGGCCGATATGTTTTCCATCTTGTCTCCATTTGTTTGCCTGTTTCAGAGGGGGGAACAGTGAATGAAATCATCTCAGAACTGTAAATGTGTGTGGTGTGTGTACATAACGTAAATTCAGCTTTAATCATTTTCATTTTATACAAAATCTGCTGATTTTATAAGCGTTAATGTCAGAATATCGGTTTTGGCCAATATTGGTTATCGACCATAACAATGATCTTAATATCGGTATCGGCCCAAAAATTTCATATCAGTGCCTTGATTCACCTGAACCGCAAGTCAATCATTAAAAGAAAAGTCCAGAAGACCTTCAGAAGACCTGGAAAACTGTTTGCTCAACGGCACTCAAACAATTACAAGGAATTTGGCTTCTTGGAAGTGAAAAGGTTTTCTGTGTTGTTTAGAAGAAGTCCTCGGTAGGACTGCAGAGGCGGATCGGAACAAGACATTATGAGATTTTTCGTGAGACGCTGTTGCCAGGGGCAACATTTGAACCCTTAACACCTAGGTTGTGACATCGTCCATGTTTACTAACAGTAAAGTTTAAACTGGTTAGAATATACGTGTACACAGTTTTATTACAACTGTTTGTGTCTGAACTGTTTAATTAGTCACATTTAAACCAAAGCTTAACACATTCACACGTTTAAATGAAACCAAAGTTGTGCCTGATTTCTGTTTGCAGAGATAATCGACACATTTTTGTTTATTAGAAAAAAAAACCTGAACTTTTTGGGCTAATTTAAGCCCAGAACACACGAATAACTCCAACTAAAGTACACATTAGCTGTCACAAACCTGGGATTCTGTCTCCATTTAGCTCTCAGACTTGCATACATTGAATGATATAGTTTGTGTCACAGCTGATGAGCTGAGTTCACAATCAAAATGTCAGCGTTTTATTAGGTAAGATGAGAAGAGGAGCGGCTTTTGTGGCCCAAGAGGTCGGGTGAATAATTCAGAGGTTGATTGTTTTGGTCTTTTTGGCGCGGCGTGCTCGCTTCAAAGCACTCATGTTGTCATAACGCGCCCCCCCCCCCCCATTTTCCACCTCGGTGTTGTGCTAATTTCTGCCATGAGGGAGGAGGAGACTCATTTTCAGGTCAGACCAAAACACGACAATAAAAGTTTCTGGAGGAGATCCGCGTCTGTCTCTGTTCCAAAGGGAGCGTTCTCCTCAGACATGGGAGCGGTGCTCCAGAGTCATCATCCACATGTCCCGGCAGGAACACTGATTACAAAATCACTGGGAGGTGTGTGTGTGTGTGTGTATTAATCAGTAACCTACAGGAACCTTGAAACAAAACCATCACAAACACTATTTCACTGTTGTTTTCTGTCTGGATCTGGTGAGATTTAATTATTTCTCCAGTCAGCTGAACACATTATGGCTGACAGATACGAGCAACGTGGAAATCTGATAGAATAAAACTAATAAACAATCATCAGGCTGCAGCCGTACTGTTAGTGGGGTTTCCTCACTGTGCAAACAGGAGCCGTTAGGAGGTAATCTTCCAGGTACAGGTGAGTTATTTTTAGCCTGAAAACCGTTCTCTGTGTGAGCAACCAGTTAACCACCTAAACCAGCCACTAACACCTTCATTAACCAGTACCTTGGGTGAAAATCAAATTCTAACCTTGTTCATGTGTTTGTGTGATCTTTAGAAGACACGAGGCAAACCGAGGCGTGGTCGGGGACACGAGTGTTGGAGGCGCACCAAAAAAATCAGCTGACCAGATTCAGGTGTAGGGTCCCCGAACCCCAAACAGAGATGGAAACAGGTGATTTTAAGTCATTATCAGTAATATTCAGTGTTGGGAGTAAGGCGGTACAAAAGTAATTAGTTACTGTAATGCATTGCTTTTTGCTGTAATGTGGTAATGTAAGGCATTACAGGGAAAGAAAATGGTAATATTTACTCGGTACAAGTGTCAGTAACGCGGTAATTACAACGCATTTTTAAACCCAGAATCAAGATGTGGGTTTCCTAAAAATTCTAATTGCGGGAAGCCTGAAAAAAGATCCAGTATCCACATATATGACGTCATTTATGGACTCAGCTTTGCGGGCATTCTATGAGCAGAGAGGACGCAGTGGTAACGTCTCAAATACTCCAGCTGCGTCCTGCACGCGGCCGCTGTTATATTCACTAAACCGCTCCACCACAACAAAGTCATTCGTTTGCGATCGTTCATATCAGCCCATATTCTCTGGTACTTCACGTACTTTTCAGCTGAGTTCATAATCTGTGCCCCAGTGATTTCAACTCATTGCTGCTGGAGCGCAGCGCAGATTAAGCTTTTTTTTGCGTTCGGTAGATCCCTTTGGCTGATTGGTTAGAAAGTAGGAAGTCTAGGAAACAGTTTTTCTGGAAGACGGAGAAAACATGCAGCATGCAGGAAGGTTAGAGAGAGAAAGGGCCGGAAATTATTCACATAAAATCAAGAAAACTAAACAAAGTGCTTGAAAAGAAAAAAAGTCGGTAGATTTATCCCCAATACACATTTTTACCAGTGAAAAGCAATAATATATAAGCATTTAATATTTATACATGTGATTGAATCAGATCACCCCAGAAGTCAGTCCCACATCCAGGGCCGTATCAAGGCATTTGGGGACCAAGGCAAATATAGGCTTGGAGCCCCCACCACCTCACTCCCTGCTCAGTTAATATAAGATGGCAGCGTGCTGAGAGTACAGATTGTTGTTGTTTTTATTTAGTAAACAATCATTTTAAAGCACTTTTATTATATCTTGACTGTTTATAACAGCAACCGTAGCTCAGACACCACATCACCTTCCACATATATGTCATGAGCTCACTGAGCATCACATGACCAGATTCATACTGAAGTTGTTTTGGTTAAAGTAACTTAAAGTAATGCAAAAGTAGTGTAATGCCTTGCATTTTAAAATCAGTAATATTGTAATGTAATCAATTACATTAAAATGAGGGTAACAAGTAATAAATAATGCATTACAGTTTTGAAGTAACTTGCCCAACACTGGTAATATTAAGGCAAACTTTAACAGAAGTTTATTAGTTAAATATTTCTTATCATTGATATTTGACCAAATCTTAGAAATCTTTGAAGTTTGTGTTTTTCATGGATTAAAATCCTGAACTTTACCATCGTTGAGCCGACCCACTGATCCACTAAACCTGCTTTTATTTAGTTTTCTCTTCTGTGTATTTAACCTTTGTCTTTATGATCAGGCGCGCCGGTCCTTAACGGTTTGTCTGATGCAGAATATGTGCGCTCGTCTGTGGTTGCTTGGTTAAAGGTTTGCAGGCATTGGCGTTAAGTTGGAGAAAAAAAACACACAAGAGAAGGTGGAAAAAGCCAGCAGATGAGTCGGACTGAGCTGTTAGTTTCTGTGGTTGAGATCCTGAATCACACCCGTACCTGACTGCGCCACAGTCAGTAGAACTGCTGCGGCCAGACTTCTTCTGAAGCTCGCGTGAAAGCAAAAGTCCTCCTTCGAAGACTAAACGTCAGTGATCGATCATGAGAAACCTCAACTGGGAAGTTTGGTGTCATTTGCACATAAAACTGAAGTCCAGCCGTGAGTTCTCATGATTCTGCATAAACAAAAGTCACATTTAAACACAAACTTCTGCTTTACGCAAACATTTAGCCTCCTCATTCGGAAGTTTGTCTTTCAAACACGAGATCCCAAATGGTGTTGAGTTTAGTTCGGCCCAGCATCGCTGCAGGATCCTGCTGGAGTTCACTTTCTGCTGAAGTCTGTGGCTTTTCCACTGTTGAGTGAGTATTAATTCAATAATTCTGAATAAAATGAACAAAAACTTCCCGAAATATAAGTTATATGGAAGAAAAATGGGTCTTAACTGCAGTAAGGTAATAACTGAGTTAGGGATGCACCGATACAATACTGTATTGGTACCGGTGCCGATACCGATACCAATACCAGTATCGGTATCGGTAAAAGTTAACCGATACCAATGCAGTTGCTTGAAAATGGCTTCACTGTAACTTGTCATTTCTGTTCACCTAATATTTTACTTTTGCGATGATTTCTATTCACGTACTTTACTTTTTTCTACCTCACAGTCTTTTCCTGTTGAAAGCAGAGAAGAAAATAAAATCTGTATTCCAAATCATTGCATTTTTTTGTGTGGTAGAAGTATCGGTATCGGCGAGTACGCAGATGCAAGTATCGGTTAGGAAAAAAGTGGTATCGTTGCATCCCTAAACTGAGTCCAGGTTTTGTGTAACTGAATTTAATTTTTGACATTTTTTCTATTTTTCCTCCAATTTTCTAATAAAAGGGTTTTGTCTTTCTGTTGTTTGAACATTTTTATTTGTCACCCGTTTTAGTTGAGAAGGTGCCAGAAGACAGCATTTATCATGTTATCAGATAATTCTCTACAGCTGGAAACAGGAGACGTTTCGGTTTATTTACTCATGAAGTCCGAAGCAGAGGCGGCTTCCTTGTTTGATCCATTTCCTCTTTTTAATCAGTGTTGACAACATTTTGTGTTTTAATGACTTACTTTACTGGTTTGTTGTCCGAAATGTGTTTTTTTTAATACTTTAAACACAGCAACAGACTAATAACTGAAGAAGTACTTCAATGCAATAAAACTACAGATAAAATAAATCAGAACTCAAACGTGTAGTTTCACCTCAGCGGTACAAACCGTCATCCAGCGGTTGTAGGTTTCATTCCTGCTGATCAGCTAATGAAGTTCTTGGGTTCATCTTTAAATTCCCCCTCCTTTCCCCGCAGCACGAAGCATGGCTGCTATAATTAGCAGGACTTCTGATAAGACAAGTGCTTGTTGGTGGAGACGCACCTAAAAATGCAGGCTGGTGCTGCTGAGCAAAAACGAATGATCCGAACCGGACTTTGGACACATTAAAGGGACATTATGGAAGTGTGACAGCCAAAACATGTATAGAAATAATAAATGTCTTCTTCATACGTTCTCCTGCAATGCCCTGGTCCTGTAGAATGAGCCCTGGCATTTTTACTGTGATTGCCTGTTTTTCTGTAAAATCACAGAAAAAGAGAGATGCTCGGGTCGAGCAGGCTGCTTCATGCGCGTTCACGCTCAGGCATCGCCCGTAGCATTTGCTATCCGTGGCTTTAGCAGCAGAGAGAGAGGCAGTGCCACTTTGTCGCTGTTCCTAACGCCTAGTGACAAAGCTAGCTACATTTCTGAGGACCCTTAGCTACTTTCTGTAGAACTTTCTTCTAGATATTTCCTGCTAATTAGCAACAAAATAGCCATTTTCACTCCGAACCGTTCTTTGAACGTTGTTTCAGCTGTCATCAAGGATATAAATGTTACAGATACAAAGGACGTCACTGGTGCTTTAGCTCACCTAGTAAGACGTCTGACTCCCATGCAGAAGTCCTGGGTTTGATTCTGGGTGTGAACATAGTTTATTTAGAGTTTCTTTTTTACATTAATGGTATATTTTTTACAGTAAGATGCCCAAATTTTTATTTGAGACTCGCCGAACGGCATTGAATTCACAGATAAAAAAGATGTGGGTTCAACTTTCATTTTGGAACAATTTTTCAAGCAAGGGAAGGGAATGATCTGAGCATGCAGGAGGACTGACCCATCATAAACCTTTGTCGGCTGTGCTGAAGAGAAAGGTACAGAACCACATTATTTAATTAATTAGCTGCATGTTCTCCTGTCCTCTGTCCTCCGGGCCACACACACACACACACACACACACACACACACACACACACACACACACACACACACACACACACACACACACACACACACACACACATACACACACACACACACACACACACACACACACACACACACACACACACACACACACACACACACACACACACACACACAAAAGGGACTGTCTCAGCTGTTATTTTCGTTAAGGAGTGTGCACGTACAGCATGCGCGCCTCGTGCACGAGCCTACTATTGAAGCTGCCGTTACGCTTTTGGCCTGAGGGGGCGATCGCGAGCATAAAAATTCAGAACTCTGTAAAGTCCCTTTAAAAAATCTAAATACAGCCATTGCGGCACAAATGTGTCTCTGTTTTAATTCTGTAAGTTTAGAGAAAGAATGTCAGATAAAGGGTATTTTGTCATCAAAAATCAAACAAATCTAAGATGCTGTGTCTAGATTTCTGTTGCAGTTTCTCTGCAGCTTTAGAGACGGTTCAGCTGCCTTCTTCTTGTACATGTTTGCCTCTTTTAAACGTCCTCAGATCTCTGTTTACTGTTAGAAAGTCACACACGGAGGGGAAATGCTGGAAATGCAGCAGCTGTGCTGACTGGTTTATCTTATTAGGTTTCCTGCACTGACTCTGATCCATGTTTAGTTTAGTTAGATAAAACTCACAAGTGCATCACGTCAAACACGATTTTTAGCTCTTACCAGTAAATATCACACGGCAAGATCATTTTTATATCAACCGAATGGCACAGCGACGACAGCAGTGCAGGTGTGAGATGAAAGAAAATGCAGAATGATTCAGGAAAACCAGAGTGGAGGTGGGAAAATAACTTATTTTATTGTCAGCTGTTTGGAGGAAGCCCAAATGCACTCTCTCACACTCATTTCTTCTTTTTCCATGAGCAGGACAGAGGATAATAGACCAGTGTTCAGTTAAGAAACAGGAGATCACCGATTGGACAAGAGGGCCATTCATGTGTGTGACCTTTGACCTGTGAAGCCAGCCACAGGTGACTCTGACACGGGGATACTTTTACGCACCTTTATTTACTGGAATCAGTGTTTTTTTAGGAAACCAGAAGCGAGTTAGAGAAAATGCGGTGCGTTTGTTAAACGTCAGGAAATGCAGCTGCTGAGCTGTTTCTGTTGGAAATCACCGTTTTACCAACAGATGTGACGGTTTTAAACCCGTCAGAACCTCCATAACCTTTGATCTTTTACGGTGGTTTTGCTCAGTAGCTCCCCAGTTTTCCTTCTTACCACAAAACCTCCCAGTTTTACTATTTTATTTTGTGTTTCTGGATTGATTCTGTTCCTTCGTTATAGACCGTCATGCATCCTTTTTTCAAAACACCTTCATGTGTGGATAGAAGCTGTAAAAATAGGATTTTTCTGTCTTAATTTTGAAACAACAAAAATAGTGTGGCATGTTAGTAAAGCAGTTATGAAAAATGAACAACAGATTAAGGATTCAGATTAAATCCATGGATTTTTTTCTAATTTCATACATATAGAGACCAGCATAATTGGACACATCAAATTAAATCAAACAACAACAAAAAAGAACCCATTTGAACATATTTGTGTAGTAGTATAATTTTCCATACCAACCATTAATGAGCATCTGCAGCTGAAACATTTAAGAAAACCTTATTTTTTAAATCTGGGAAGTTGGATTAAATGTGCTTTTGTTTTATTAGCAGCGTTTTATCACTCAGTTAGCTAAAATGCTGCAGAACTCTAAATATCTAGTAGGAAAACTTCTGCTCATCTCTGCTAAAGTTTGCGTTACGGTTGAACACAGAAGCAGGTCGGTGGTAAAAGTGGTCCGACTTTCATTTCTCAAATCCAACTTCCCCGCGTTTTGTTTTTTTCCACTGTGGTTTTATTGTGAAACTGTCTGACCCATTTTAACTCTGATTTTAGTTTTATCCTTCAAAATAAAAGTCTCAGCTTGTTGATTTTAGCCAGTGGCTTTAAACTTTGCGTGGAACTCTGAAAAACCATATTTAATGATTATTTCTGATTATGATCAGTCAGTCTGAGTTTTTCATGCAGGCCGAACATGAAAATAGTCTCCTACATCTATCTCCTGCTCTAGGATTAGAAAAGCCTGCAGATCTACGCCACACTGTCACCTAACATTCACCCATCTTACCTCGCGACGGGGAAGGCTGTGGTTGGTTTAGCATCCAGGAAACAACAGAGAATGTCTCCACTAGCACAAGCTAACTGTTAGCATTAGCAACTCCACCACACAGCAGAACTCCTCCAGGCTTGTATTATTTGTGGAGATTAAACATTTAGGTTGCAGAGAACAGAGTCAGTGGTAGAGTCGTGTTGCTGTTAGTAAATTAGAGGCAAGATGTCCAAATATCAGGAAATAAGACTCCGAACCCTGCCGTGTTTGCCACCTCTTCTGCAGCAGACTGATCCAAGCGCTCCTGGGCTTTCATGCATATTCAGAGTATAACTCGCAAGACATTTATTCCTACCAGAGACCACTGCAAAAGAACGGGTATTGACTAAACGGGTTTCACCTTTAAATGTGTTATTTTCCTGCTGCTAAACATGAATGAATGATGATTTTGGACATTTAAAGGGACTTTACGGAGTTTTGAATTTTTATGCTCGTGATCGCCCCCTCAGGCCAAAAGCGTAACGCAGCTTCAATAGTAGGCTCGTGCACGAGGCGCGCGTGCTGTACGTGCACACTTCTTAACGAAAATAACAGCTGAGACAGTCCTGTCTGTGTGTGTGTGTGTGTGTGTGTGTGTGTGTGTGTGGCCCGGAGGATGGAGGACAGGAGAACGCGCAGCTAATTAATTAAATAATGTGGTTCTGTACCTTTCTCTTCAGCACAGCCGACAAAGGTTTATGATGGGTCAGTCCTCCTGCATGCTCAGATCATTCCCTTCCCTTGCTTGAAAAATTGTTCCCAAATGAAAGTTGAACCCACATCTTTTTTATCTGTGAATTCAATGCCGTTCGGCGAGTCTCAAATAAAAATTTGGGCATCTTACTGTAAAAAAATATACCATTAATGTAAAAAAGAAACTCTAAATAAACTATGTTCACACCCATGATCAAACCCAGGTCTTCTGCACGGAGTCCAACATCTTACCAGGCGAGCTAAAGCGCCAGTGACATCTTTTGTATCTGTAACATTTATATCCTTGATGACAGCTGAAACAACGTTCAAAGAACGGTTCGGAGTGAAAATGGCTATTTTGTTGCTAATTAGCAGGAAATATCTAGAAGAAAGTTCTACAGAAAGTAGCTAAGGGTCCTAGAAATGTAGCTAGCTTTGTCACTAGGCGTTAGGAACAGCGACAAAGTGGCACTGCCTCTCTCTCTGCTGCTAAAGCTACGGATAGCAAATGCTACGGGCGATGCCTGAGCGTGAACGCGCATGAAGCAGCCTGCTCGACCCGAGCATCTCTCTTTTTCTGTGATTTTACAGAAAAACAGGCAATCACAGTAAAAACACCAGGGCTCATTCTACAGGACCAGGGCATTGCAGGAGAATGTATGAAGAAGACATTTATTATTTCTATACATGTTTTGGCTGTCAAACTTCCATAATGTCCTTTTAATGAAGAAATAAAATGGGCCCTCACCATCTGTAGATCATCCACCTGGGAGCAGCAGACGTGTAGGACCGGATATGATGAAGAATGATGTGAGTTATGGATGAAAACCTACGAGGAGTTCATCAATATTATCTTTGATCTTTAACTTTTCTCAGGTTTTCTAACACTGAAAAAAATTAAAGCCCTAACAGACTGTAAGGGACTTTTCCCAACAGTGTTACAACTTTGGTTCCTTCCATGTTTGGGGTGTGTGTGTGTGTGTGTGTGTGTGTGTGTGTGTGTGTGTGTGTGTGTGTGTGTGTGTGTGTGCGTGTGTGCATGTGTGTGAGTGGGATCTCCCAGGGCTTTTTGGCTTCTCTGTTGCAACACACACATTCTCCAGAAATTCACTAGTTTGATATTTACAGCGTCATCGGATGGCGTCCGTCACCGTGGCAGCCTGAAGTGAGAAGCGGGATGTCGGGAACCACAAACCTTCTTCTCGTGTTGCAGCTTTCTGACGGGTTCAATGCAGAAACAGAATGTGGGTCAGAGAAACGTATTCAGACACAGGCGAAGGGCGTTCCAGAGCAATTTGGTTTAAAACAACCACAAGTGCAGGAATTACACTGTTACCTCACAAGATATGGGAAAAAAATCACTATTTCTTTTAGGATAAACTTGACTAAAGGAATCCTGTCATGTCTATTTGTGAGGAATTTTCCTCAATAAAATGCTGATTATTATCAGTATTGCACTCTCAGCAGGGTTATTTTATGGTGCTCTTGGAGGGTAAAACCTTAAATATCAGCATACTTTAGGAAAACGTATGTTTCAGGGTTGTGATGAAACCTTAAAATACTTTAAAAGGCTTTTCTTATGTTTTGAAAGTACTTCAAACTATACATGCACCTAAAATAAATAAATGAATAAAATTCAGCATGATCGATGGTTGGAGACTCTGTCAACGCACCGGTGCTGAGCAGCACCATCGACATATGCAATGGGTTTCCATAGGCTCCAATAACACGTTTTTGAGGGGAAATGGGAGGTGGCCACCACCGCCATTTTGACCGTGTCACAGGTTCCATCAAGCCCAGACAATTCCACAAAAGGGAAGAGAGGTGGAGCTGAGGGTGGGGCTGTAAGGCTGGGATCAACTGACGACACCCGGTCGAACTAGCTACAAGCTAACCTGAAGCTAACCCAAAGCTAACGCGGAGGTGGGAGCTAAGCTAACGGAGGTAGCAACCTAGCTACAACCGGAGTTAACTGTGCACAACACCAGAGCTTCTGAGTCAGAGATACGCCGGGCTGACCGCTGGGTAAAACCGGGTGGAAAACAGAGGTCTCCGAGAGCTCCACAAGCCGGCAGCCGCGCAGCAGACAAGCGCCGCTGCGATCTGAGATGCGCAGAGCTGCCGCTGGGGAGAACCGGGTGGAAAGGTTTCCATCCCAGAGCTCCACAAACCGACAGCCCGCGCAGCAGACAGAGATGCGCCGAGCTGCGGGGAGGGGAGAACCGGGTGGAAAACATCGGTCTCCCGAGAGCTCCACAAGCCGATAGTGGGAACCCAGCTCCACCAACATGTTATATTTCAACCCATTTTCTAAAGTGCAGCATTATGTTAAATGCACTGGGTTTTACCCTATTACATTTAAATTTCATGGTTAAACAGTACATGTTAACATCTAAGCTCAGCTCGGCAGTGACCTAAAATACATAAATATAATTTTACTTACCGAAAAAAATGAAGTGGAGACTCCTTGGACGCTCTATTAGTGCAATTAATGCCACAGCAAGTCATTTTGTCCAACAATTGCACAAAAATATCCAAAAAAAGAATACACACACACAGAGACTCAAAATCCCGGAGCAGTTTCCAGGCCAGACCGAGGCTCTACTGAGGCCTTTCCACGGAGCTAGCTCTGTGGTCACGTGGGTCTGATGCTCATTAATTATACAGAATTTTAGGCTTTTAATACACTTAAACAGAAGAGTGAGAAAAACATTCACCCCCCTCAGAGTTGTCATGAGTGTAAACTAGATCATTTAAACCAAAAACATGTTTTGGTACCAGGCTGTAAACATGTTTATTTCTGCTGTGAAATTGGTATTTTTAACATGGGAGTCAATGGGGATTTGCTCTCTTCTGACACCAGCCCCTAGTGGATGAGGGTGGAACTGCAATTTATTTCACTTCCGCGTTGGACTCAATTTCTGTCCCGCATTGTGGGGGCTTGAGCAGCACTGAGAAATCTGCCCTTGTCTTCTGGTCTGTGAACCGTCCAAGTTTACTTCTAGAAAAGTCATTCAGCGCAGTTCTTTGAGATTTATTAAATCATATCTTAACGTTTGTGGAACGAGGAAGTGAAATAATTGTTTTTAGGTCATTGTTCATGGGTCTAAATTCTCACCAAAGCAGGAAAATCCCACAAACCTGCTCTGAAGGTGCATGAGTTTGATTTCAGCTCGCCGTAAATCCCCGCTCCTCTCTGCTGGAACAACAGAAAGTCTTTTTGTTTTATTTTCTCTTCACCGAGGCACTCCAGCATCCCACGCCGGCTCTGTCTACTTCCTGTTAAGATTCCTGGGTCACTTGAGGAGTTTCTGTTGGTCCTAAAAAGGGAACTGATGCAATCCTGGAGTAAAGCTGCTGGTTGTCGTTTTAGACGTCTAACCTTAACTTGAACCAGCTACAGGAAGGAAGGAGCGCATCCTGAAATGAAATCTGAGCTGATGTTCAAACAAAGTTTCTCTTACAAAGCCGGTTCTGTGGTAGTCCTTCCTTTTATTGGAGATAATATTTTTATTTGTTCTCTGCTTCTTCTACAGATTGTTAGAATGGACAGATAACAGGAGAGATAAGATGTCATTCTTTGGTCTGGATTGTCTCACAAAGACAGAAAGAGGTCAGCTTTCAGCAGTTTTCATATATCTATAACTACATTATTATAAATGTTGATGAAAGTGTTTAAAGAGTTAAAAATAAGGAATATTGGAAACACTTTAAAATAACTACATCTTATTTAGCCTTAATTACACATGAACAAACATGTAAGTAACTACTAATAAATAATTAATTAACAAGGGACTAATCATTATAAACAAAGCATTAATTAATGCCTTGGTTAATTGTTTATTCAGTAAGAGTCATTGTTAATTAATTATTTGTTAGTAGTTACTTACATGTTTGTTCATGTGTAATTAAGGCTAAATAAGATGCAGTTATTATAAAGTGTTACATGAATATTTAACAAATGACATGAAGATAAAGGAGATTTTATCTCCATAGTGTGTGCCTTGCTTTAATCAGGCCTATATCACATGACCGAATATCACTGCACAATCATTCCAAGCAGTGGCGTGTCCAGATCTTTTAAAATGGGGTGGCCCAGGTGAGGCACAACTTTGTGCATGGTGGCACCAATGGTTGTGCCCTTTTGTTTTACACCCAAGCCTTTTGAGGACAATGAAAAGTCTTTTTTTTAGTTTATTTTAATTTTATAGACAAATAAAAACAAACACAAAACAGGTTTGCAAAAATAAAAACAATGAAAAAGGAACAGAAAGAAGCAAAACTTATGTTATCTGTCCCCCTTAACCAAAATAAATACAAATGACAACAAAGTTATTATAGTTAAAAAAAATGTCAATTTACCTTTAAATTGCGAGACAATTTAAAGGTAAGTTAGTGTGGTGGCACCTGGGGTGGCCAATCAGATTCCAAGGGTGTCATGTGCTACCCCAGGCCACTCCCTGGACACGCCCCTGATTCCAAGGGAAAATGTACACGTTTTCATGCATTTTTTGGTCTCTAACTAGTTGCATCACAGAGACTTTGGTTTAAACTCCACCAGTTGTCTTAAATAATCTTCTGTTTGTCTTTCTAAACCAGAGCTGGAGAGAAAACTCAGAGCCAACGACCGCGAGCACAATCGCTCCTTCAGATATGCGGTAGGTCTTGTGTGTTCTTCACGTTCTGTTGTTTTCTGTTTTCTGACTCCTGGAGTAGAACGGCTGCACAGCGGATGCAGCCCGCGTAGACCAAACATCTTAGCGTCACTTGGTGTTTTGTTCATGCACATGGAAAATCACTTCCCCCCGAGGCGGGTCTTCATTTGTTTGTGTCTGTTTGATATCGGGAGACTGGATGTCGGCCAGATCAGAAAGCTAAAGGATGACACTAAGGAATAAAACCTGGAGGTTTTAATAAAACTTGAGCGAAATATTTCCCAAAGTGCCAAGAATTAGAGTACGTGTTAGGTGATGTCTTCTGCTGGATTAAGGAGCATTTGTCATGAAACTGGAGAACATGGTAGACAAATAACTTTACTGTTTTAACCCTTTGATGCATAATGGTCACTACAGTGGACAGGTACTCAAAATAGTTATTTATTTGTTTTTGCTATTAAGCACAGCTGATGAAGACTTTATTGCATTTGAGCCCCTCCATTTGGACTTCAGTAAGCCAAGCCAACATATTTCATGCTCAGAATGCACGCTGTCCACTGTGGTGGACATGTAATAAATTATTTGTAAATTATAAAATTTTACAAAAAATATTTGTTGAAATTTGTTTAATTCACACCTAAAGACAAATGAAAAAAATTGTTTAAAAATCATGGTTGAAGATTTCATAATTCATGCATCAAAGGGTTAAGGAAACTCTGATTGTTTTACAGAAGATTTTAAAGCCACATTGCAACAAATTAATCTGATTTAAAGTAAATAAAAGAAAAAAAAACTTGGTTAATGAAAGATAAATATTTTTTCTTTTTTACAATTATTTTAATCTATCAGTATTTTTTGTTTGGTCGTATATAAGTGAAAAAACCATTCACTTTAAAAGTATGACCCTCCTGCTCGTAGAACTCCCAGCCTTACATCCTGCCCGATCATAGCCTCCTGACCTTGTTTCCACGCCTGAGCCTTGCCAAGAACTCTGCCTGCCACCACGACCCTCGCCTGCCTTCCACTCTGCCCTTACCTGAGTATTACGCTGGTAACGTCTCCTCATAGCTTCAGGCTAATAAAGACTATTTGTCTTACTGGGTTTGGCGTCTTCACGGGTCCTCCAAGTTCGGGTCTTGGCACAAACACAGCATTTAAGTTCTCACAACCTGGCCCTGAGCTCTCGCCATTCAGAAAACTCCCGATGCCGACTCTACGACCGCTTTAAGACTCGTCTGTTTTCAGCTGCTTTTAATTCGGTTTGAGGTTTTTATGTCATGTTTTTATTTCTGTTACTATTAAAGCCTCCGACGCTCCACCACGATGAACACGTAACCAGGCAATTAGAGCTCGTCTGTCCAGAGCTGTAAACATAGATTACCGTAAAGCGATACTGCTTCACACAAGAAACCTGACTTCAGGGGAGCGGTCCAGACACTCTGAAGTTGCAAGTGCGGTATTCTGGCCACAGAGGGTGGTGGGGGTCTGAGTGACAGTTCATTGACCCTGTAAAGGGTCGTTTTAGCAAATACTGGCACAAAAAATGATTTTAAAATGTGAAAATGTTGCATATATATATAAATATGTATATACATATTTATATATATACATATACATATTTATATACATACACACACACATATATATATATATATATATATATATATATATATATATATATATATATATATATATATATATATAAATATATATATGTAAAACACATATATTTATGTGTGTTTATATAATGTTATTATACACATACATTTACGTTTCTGAGATGTTTCCCATCACTGTCACATGACTAATCATTCACACATCATCACACATCACCCCCCTCCCGAAACAGATACACAAATACAAACAAGATGGGAAACGTATCGGTTGCTAATATCAGCCCCGTTTCATTTATTGGACCGGTACCAATGTGTTAAAAAATGACTAACATCAGCTGATACCGATGCATCTTGTATTATTATTATCATTATTATTATTATTATTTAATCATCTTCTTTTTTAACCCTCGGTCTCACCTTTCTTCTACTTCTCCCTCCTTTACAGACGAACGCCATCAAAACCTCTAAGTACAACTTCTTCACCTTCCTTCCTCTCAACCTGTTCGAACAGTTTCAGAGGATCGCTAACGCCTACTTCCTCGTGCTGTTGGTGCTTCAGGTGAGGCAATCTGACGCGCACGTATGCACGTACCGCGCACGCAGACCTCAAGGCATGCAACCACACACACGCACACACACAAACCCACATGTACACACACACCACCTTCAGATTAAAATGAAACCTTTTCCGGATTCTGTTCTTTTTTGAACGTCTCACACACATTTCTGACTTTCTCTCACATCTTTGTTCTCACAGAAAGCACACGCTCTACCCAACCACACAGGAAAAATGACAAGCTGAGAGCAGAAAAAGTAAAGGAAGTGCGATATCCAGTACAGGAAATTACCTCATCGCTTGCTAAACAGACATTTTGCACCACAGAGCTCACGGAGAATGGCTGATCTGCTGATAGAAAAGAACTAAAGAGTTTCTGTTTTAACGTTTATGAATGAGAAAATCCTTTTTCAGTAAGATCCTGCATCGTTTGAAACACAACAAGCGTACATTAAAGGGCATTTTATTGCTGAGCTTCATGCACACACAGCTTTCTTTCTTGAAACACATCTTTTAAAAATACACCCACAGCTTAAACCTTCTGTTCAAATTCCAGTGTTGGGAGTAGCGTGGTACAAAAGTAATTAATTACTGTAATGCATTGCTTTTTGCTGTAACGTGGTAATGTAAGGCATTACAGGGAAAGTAAACGGTAATATTTACTCGGTAATAATGTCAGTAACGCGATAATTACAAACCCAGAATCAAGATGTGGGTTTCCTAAAAATTCAAATAGCGGGAAGCCTGAAAAAAGATCCAGTATCCACATATATGACGTCATTTATGGACTCAGCTTTGCGGGCATTCTATGAGCAGAGAGGACGCAGCGGTAACGGCTCAAACACTCCAGCTGCGTCCTGCGCGCGGCCGCTGTTATATTCACAAAATCGCTCCACCACAACAAAGTCATTCGTTTGCGATCGTTTATATCAGCCCATATTCTCTGGTACTTCATGTACTTTTCAGCTGAGTTCATAATCTGTGCACCGGTGATTTCAACTCATTGCTGCTGGAGCGCAGCGCAGATTAAGCTTTTTTTGCCCTTTGGCTGATTAGTTAGAAAGTAGGAAATCTAGGAAACAGTTTTTCTGGAAGACGGAGAAAACATGCAGCATGCAGGAAGGTTAGAGAGAGAAAGGGCCGGAAATAATTCACATAAAATCAAGAAAACAAATCAAAGTGCTTGAAAAGAAAAAAAAAGTCGGTAGATTTATCCCCAACGCACATTTTTACCAGTGAAAAGCAATAATATATAAGCATTTAATATTTATACATGTGATAGAATCACATCACCCCAGAAGTCAGTCCAACATCCAGGGCCGTATCAAGGCATTTGGGCACCAAGGCAAATATAGGCTTGGAGCCCCCACCACCTCACTCCCTGCTCAGTTAATCTAAGTTGGCAGCGTGCTGAGAGTACAGATTGTTGTTGTTTTTATTTAGTAAACAATCATTTTAAAGCACTGTTATTATATCTTGACTGTTTATAACAGCAATCCTAGCTCAGACACCACATCACCTTCCACATATATGTCATGAGCTCACTGAGCGTCACATGACCAGATCCATACTGAAGTTGTTTTGGTGAAAGTAACTTAAAGTAATGCAAAAGTAGTGTAATGCCTTACATTTTAAAATTAGTAATATTGTAATGTAATGAATTACTTTAAAATGAGGGTAACAAGTAATAAATCATGCATTACCGTTTTTAAGTAACTTGCCCAACACTGGTCATATTCTCACCTCTGCATCAGGATGTTTGCAGGCAGTGTCTAAGAACAAGAAATGTGCACTTTGTGCACGAGTTTCCCTGACTTTTACTTTCTGTTTTAGAGTTTCTGTGTTCCTCCCGTCTCCACCAGCAACAAGCATGAAATAAAAAAAAACATGTTCTGTATTTTTGCTTCTCAGGTCATCCCTCAGATCTCCTCACTGTCCTGGTTCACCACTGTCGTGCCCCTCATCCTCGTGCTCACCGTCACCGCTGCCAAGGATGCCACTGACGACATAGTAAGGAGATTTTAGATCATTTATCGACGGACCTGAACATCAGGTGTTACTTCTCACGTTTAAGAAAAAGCATAAAAGAAGGTATAAAGAGTTTAATCTTGATGTAAAATCCTGTTTTTCACGTTAAAGAGTAAGTCACCCCCCTACCAGAGTCAGACTCCACTCCCACTTCCTGTTTGAAAAATGCAAAAACTCCTATTGCCTAACAGACCGAAACGGCAGAGTTGCTAACAAACACACACACACACACACAGGCTCACAACAACATTGTGACATCATAATGTACCAGCTAAAATCATAGTGTACCTATTAGCCAATAGCGATTTTACCTGAAGACGACACAACAATGACAGTTTCAGGCAGAATATTTAAAATTTAACTAAGATGCACTAAAGTAACAAATTATTGGCTACCGTGTCCGCAGCATGACTAGAGACTTGTTTATATCGTTTATCAACAAAAACAAGTCTATTTGGAGGTGAGTTGCTCTTTAACTGACAGGAACAATACGGACACCAAAAGGTATAAATATTAAAATCATAATGTTTATATGAACTGGTGTAAAACTCTGAATATCAAGGAGCTGCAACGTTGATCCTCTGGAGACTTTTCTTCTGCATCAGCAGCAGCTTTTAAACCATCCCTGTTATCTAGCAGATAGGCTTTTAAAGAGTTTAATTTTTAGTCAGTTATTAATGGTGATGTAATAGTTTTTGCATGAACTGCCCTAAAACTCTCCTTATCCAATCCAAACGTGTTATTTATATAACAAGGATGCAACCAAAGGGTGGGAGCGTGCACCCACAGTTAGAAAAATACATCATAGTGACATCAAACTGAGGCCCTGTCCACACGTAGGCGGGGATCTGCCAAAACTTAGATATTTTTCTACGTTTTGGCCTGTCATCCACACGAAAACGGAGTTTTTTCACACGAAAACGGATCTTTTTAAAAACTCCGGCCAAAGTGAAGATCTGCGTTTTCTCCGTTTTGGGTGTCTGCGTGTGGACGGACAAAACCGGAGTTTTAAGGTCCGCAACGTCACTTTCCGCGACAAAAAAATGCTGACATCACGTGTGCGACCTGTGTTTACACTAGCCGACAGCATGGATGCCCTCAGAGCTGCGCTCGCTTCATCAATCGTCCAAGCGCTTTTTGCTTGTTTGTTTTTGCAAGAGGAATTACTGCTCCTTGTGGAAGACCACAGACGAAGGGCGAGGTTTAGAACGGGGGAAGTACTGCCGCCTACAGGTCTGGCATGTCCTTAACAACGTATTTATCCGGGTACGTGTGGACAGGGTTTTTTTTTAAACGAGGTGGTGTGGATGCAAGTTTTTGGAGGGGCGGATATTCGTTTTAAAAAAAAACCCGGCTACGTGTGGACTAGGCCTGAGATGAAATACCCACATCTAGTTAAGTTTTAATTTATCGCAAGTGATATCGTCATCGCAATATTAATCATGGTTATCGAATATCGCAGGTTTTCCTAACATCGTTCAACCCTAAAATCCATTCGTTTTTGTTCCGTAGAAACGAACAAAACGGTGAATAAAAAAACAACAAAATCTGTTTGCTTTGTGGTAGGGATACACCGATGGATCGGCATTTGATCCCAATCGGCCGATAGCGCCCCTATCGGTTTTGATCGGAGTTTTCAAAATAGATCAAAGCAGACCGATCAGACCATTTTAGATTAGGTTACATTTCCTTTTTTCCCAGATTATGTAGTTTGTAGCACTCATTATAATGTTGTAGAAAATTTCTGGCCAATCCACGTGATCGGTATCGGTGATCGGTATCGGTGATCAGCATTCTTTGATATCGGTATCAGTGATCGGCAGCAAAAAACCTGATCGGTGCATCCCTACTTTGTGGCTCATGTCAGCATGTGAGTTAAACTTCATCAGCTGTTCGTGGGAGAGCCTCCTAATCATTAATCATTTGACAGATGAAAGACCGTCACCCTGTTCCCACAGAGTTTATGTAATGATTAAGATCTTATCAGACACCTCTGGGATTTTCCAAAGTATAAAAATGTTTTTTAAGTCATGAACTCGTCTGGTCGTGGTGAATCACTCCGGTGGCCACATTCCTGGCTTCGCTTTACATCTTGAATGATGTCATCTGGGAGTTGATGGAGAAATCATCAAAGCCCCCCCCCCGCAAGACCAACACCTATAACCACACAAGTTCATCTAAAAGTCTTTACTTTTAATTCAGGATCCAAATGGGGTTTTCATTCTAGAAGTGTGTGTTTGTTCGAGGGTCGTTTGAGGACGCAACACCAGGTATTTCAGAGGCCACTGCTGAGGTTTAATAGGTGATGCGACGGGTTTGAACGTTAGCTTGAGGAGGAGAAACGAGAGGCTCAGTGTGAACCTGAAGGTTCAGAATTTTGTGTTGCAGCTCAGCGAGATTCGGATTTAAGAGTTTAATATTAAACGAGGTTATTTCGTTTTGGACTTGAAGGTGTTTCGAGTTACCTTGACAGGTTTCGACCGTCGTCTGCGGTCTTCCTCAGAAATGTCACAGATGTTTGCGTGACGCGTCTTTATCAGCTGTTCTTCTGGTGGGCGTGACCAACCCGGATGTCACGCCCACCTCCGCTGGCTGGTCTTTGGAGAAGGGAATCCCAGGTGCGAGACAGCTGATTGGCCCCCTCGTCTCTGTTCATGTTCCACTGTTCCCGTTGCCTCCCCGACCCAACGTTTGAACCGGTTGTTCTCCGTGTTGATTATTTTCCCTTGATCCCGGTCCATGATGTGGTTATTTCGTTTGCAATGATCTGAGATGGTTGACTTGAGGGTTTGCTCCTCTGCTTTTTTCTTTGTTGTCCTTGTGAGTCTTTCTGTTGTTTCCTTCTCGCGTTCCTTCTGATGCTCTTTTCTTCTTACGTCACATGTTCTGCCAGTTTCCCCACGTATGTTTTATTGCACGACATGCAGGGCATTTCGTAGATTACATTACATTTCTTGTCTGGTTCTGTTTTGTCCCTGGGGTGGACTAGTAGCTGTGAGTTTCATGTGAGGTTTGACGGTTGTGTTGGTTTGTTGTTTTTTCATGGCCCTTTGTGTGCGTTCTGTGATTTTCTTTGACTTGTTGTTTTCCTTTTTTCTATGGCCCATTTTGGATTCATAGTGCTTGTTTGACGTGCTCTTCTTCCTGTCTGCTTCATCTGTAATGAAGCTGGTCCGTTCGACACACCTTCATGTCTGAGACCAAGAGAACCTCGTTTAATATTGAAAAAAAGAGGTCATAATGAACATTGTGAAGGATTTAAGAGTTTAAGTTCACAAACATCCTAAAACTCCTGAATTTTTATTTGGTGTGATTTACAAGAAAAACAAGCTTAGCTATTACAGAGTAGTCGACGCTCACAAACATGAACAAAATGTTACTTAGATAAAAATGGAATTAAATAAGAAGGACGACAAACTTCTTAAAAAAAGAAAAACACACACGGTGGAGGGACTATGTCTCTCACCTGGCCAGGGAACGCCTTGGGATTCCCCCGGAGGAGCTGGCCCAAGTGGCTGGGGAGAGGGAAGTCTGGGCCTCTCGGCTTAAGCCTGAGTCATGCTTCTGCGTCACGCACGGACGGACGGAGACATTTTGCCCTCGTACTTCTCCGTCTCCTGGGGAGTGTTGCAAAGCAATTCCCCGCCAGGACACCAGAGGGCGTAGCGCTGTTCTGTGGTATCCTGTCATGTATCGGTCCAAGATGGTGTGTTTATATTATGTTTTTTTTGTATATAAGAGACTTTTTAACACAGACAAATTTTTCTCTCATCCTCCTCCACCTCTTCATGCGCTCGCCACCTCTAAACCCACGTTTCCTGTCATTTCCGTCCACAAATAAAACGCTTGCTGCGCACCTTTTCACTCCTCCGGTCACGGGGGAATTAAACATTCATATTTTAAGAGTTTCTTCGCGCGGTATTCTTCAAGCCGCTCCGTGTCTGCCGCTAGATATCCTCGGCTCTCTTTACGTTTTTGAGGGCGCAATGGCGGCGGTGTAGACGACAGCGGTGCCCTGACCAATCACAAGCTTGCGTTCTCTGTCTTGACGGACGGATGTTTAGAAAAGAGAGCTCGACTCTGTACGTCCTTGCGGGTTTCTCCAGCAGACCCGCAAGGACGGATAATGGCGTTGCGTGTCTCCGCGCTGACGCAGACGCATGAATTAGGCTTTAGGCTGCTGCCCCCGCAACTCGACCCGGATAAGCGGCTGAAAATGGACGGATGGATGGAATAAAAAACTAAACTTAAAGAGCAAGTCACCCCCAAATCAACTATTTTTCCTGATAAACTATAAAAATGCGTGTCTAATCGTGCTGCAGACACGTGTAGTCAGCAGTTTAGCACTTTAGTGCATTCTAGTTAAAACTTAAATTTTCTGCCTAAAACTGTCAGTGGTGTGGCGTTGTCAGGTAAAAACTCTGCCATTGCTATGGGCTAAGAGGTACCCTAGAACGTTAGCTGGTACCATATGATGTCACAATGTCGTTGTAAGCCTCTGTGTGTGTATTTGTTAGCGGCTCCGCCCTCTCGGTCTGCTAGGCAACAGCATTTGTTGCCCTTTTCAAACAGGAAGTGGGAGTGGAGTAATACTCTGGTAGGGGATGACTTACTCTTTAAAGTCAATATCAAGTGTCTCTAAAAAAGGTCCAGTTTGAAGAGACATTTCTTCTAGAGCAATGTCCACATACGAGGAGGTTCTTCTGAGGTTAAGAGTGAAGAAGTCTCAGTTGAAGGAAGTGATGATGCTGTTTAAACTTTAACCTCGAGTCATTTTAGATGTTTGTGAAAATTTTCTTAAAGTGTCGATGGGGACCTGAAAAGAAAAAGTTTAGATTCAGCTTTTATTTCCTCTGGAGCTTCATGTCTGACAATAAGGAAGTAAATATTTTAACTTGTTCTGATTCTTTCAGAATCGCCACCGAAGCGACAACCAGGTGAACAACAGGAAGGTTCAAGTGCTCATAGACAGAAAGTGAGTATTTGGAAGTCCAACTGTTGGGTTTTATGTCATATTTAATTTAATTTAATTCTACTTAAACAAATCAGGTGAATTTTGTTGTGAAAACATCACAGGATTCCTTTTAAATCTTCACAAGATCGAGCTCTGCCTGAGTTCATGTGGTGTCCAATTTCAAAAAGCAGAAAACAAAATGATGATTTAGCCTCAGCTGCTTCCCGAGGACCCCAACACCTCTAAACCTTTACCTCTTAAGTTCTAGGAGGTTTTGCAAGGAAGTGACACGTATTCTCTTGTAGTCTCTGTTTAGGGTTTTATCGGAAGCAGCTGTGGGATCGTAAGTTTATTTCCTGTTTCTGAAAAAGGCACGGCTCAAGCAGGAAGTTTTATCTTCATGAACGTTTCCTGTTTCTTTATTTAAAAGCCGTTCGTTTGGTTTTGTTGTGGCTTTCAGATCTCCTTTTGTGTTAATTATAATAAAAACGTTTAATCATTTACTGGCTGCTTATTAACACTTGGAATGGAAATGTTTAACCCCGACTGCTTCGAACAGAATCCGCTATAGTGGATGGGGACGATTCAAACCAGCCGCGGCGCCTTCAAACATGATGTCACTCGTGGTGTGTCGCGTAAACAAGCCGTGACCTTTGAAGTCTCGAGGGATTTCGTCCAGCGAGGAGGACGGCGGTGAAGCAGACCCTCCCCGTGTGTGCTGGCACGCTGCGAAACTCGCGAGCAGTGTTGGGAACGTTACATTTAAAAAGTATTTAGTTATAGTTACTGATTATTTTTGTCAGAAATGTAACTCAGTTACTTACCAAGTTACAAGATTATAAAAGTAGTAAATTACCTAGAAAAATAACTACTTAGTTACCTTTTTCATTAAAGAATGCTAGAAAATGGGTTCCCCTCTTAATTAGACTTACTTAATTTACTATAATTTACTACAGTAGTGAAATATAAACGACTAATGACTGGAACGTAATAAAATGTCCAAATGTTTTTAATAAACCTGAGAAATTTAAATAAATAAGCACTTAACAGGAGGAACTACAAACAGGAACATTACACTAATCTAGACTATTAAAAGGTCACTGTGTGATATTTAATAATCAGCTAAAATTTAAAACTGCAAATAGAAACACCTGTAAAGGTTCCTGAGCCTTTAGACGGTCTCTCAGTCTAGTTAAATTACTGAAATAAATGTAAATTTGACCAGTATTCTAATTTTTCCAGCTTCACATAATTATTAGCAGCATTTCTGTTGCTTGTAATCTAGTAACGGTTAAATAAATAAATAAATAAAACCTTTAAAATGACACTAGAAGAGGCACAAGCCTGATGGAGGACTTACATTTACTAACATGGGTCAGACCCAACCACAGAAGAGCTGAAGCTGGGTGGTAAACACACACAGGTAGTTCTGATAACACCTGAGCTCCATGGCGTCTGAGACTGATGCATCAGTGTTACAGCGGGACTAAAGACGTGATCAGGAACAGGTTACAGCTGGATGATCTAGGAAGGTAGAAGATCAGGACGTCTGAGCGGTGAACAGGTGAGCGGACCTTCGGGGCGTCCCGCTAAGAAGGGCACGGCTGCAGATCCACACCTGCAGTCGTAGACTATTCATCACGTCTTCCTCGTTCTCCACGGGCCGTGATGCTCTTGGATGGAAACATTCTACTGTTTATCTCCCTATCAGCTGATGACGGCTTCAACACGCCACGCTGCTGAATCAGAACGCACGCGTTTTCTTATCTGTAAACTGAAACGGCGTTATGATAAAAGAGTAATTACTTAGATTACTCATTACTGAAGAAACAATTTTTTCATTGAAGCCGTTATTTTAAACACCGTTATTCCGATCACTGTTCGCGAGTAAACAGTTCGCTGTCATTCCGCGATGCTGATACGTGGGGTCCCTCTGGAAGGTCAGAGAGCAGCAGACATACATGAACACTCAGTAAACTGAAGGCTGCATTGAAGCGTGCAGCTGACGTTTGTCTTCCAGCTTTGATGTTCTGGAAGCTCATGAACTCTGTTCTCATTTACTCCAGCCAGGGTTTAAAACGGTTCAGCTATTCACATGCACACACACACACGCACGTACGCATGCACACATGCACGTGCACACACACAGACACACTCACGCATGCATACATGCACGCATGCACGTGTGCACACACACGCAGACACACATACACGCTCACACACACGCATGCGCATGCACACACACACACACGCATGCACATGCACACACACGCAGACACACTCACACACACGCATGCACGCACACACACACGCAGACACACATGCACGCATGCACGCTCACACACACACACGCATGCACATGCACATGCACACACACACGCATGCACATGCACACACACGCAGACACACTCACAAACACGCATGCACGCACACACACACACGCATGCACATGCACACACACACGCATGCACATGCACACACACGCAGACACACTCACAAACACGCATGCACGCACACACATACGCAGACACACATGCACACTCACACACACGCATGCACATGCACACACACACACACACACGCATGCACATGCACACACACGCAGACACACTCACACACGCATGCACGCACACACACACACACGCATGCATGTGCGCACACACACACATGCATGCACATGCACAGACACATGCAGACACACACGCATGCACGCTCACACACAAGCACGCACACACACACACACGCATGCACGTGCACACACACAGACAGACACACACACACACACACACGCTCACACACACACATATGTGCACGTGCGCGCACACACACACACAAACACAAACACGCACACACACACGCACATGCACGCACGCACACGCAGGCACACACACACACACGCACACACACACACGCACGCACGCGCACGCACACACACACACACGAATGCACTGATCTGGCATCTCTTCTCAGGCTGCGGAGTGAGAGATGGATGGACGTCCAGGTTGGAGACATCATCAAACTGGAGAACAACCAGTTTGTTACGGTGAGTGAAACATTCATGTTTGCGTGTCGGCTCCACAGCTCTGGTATTTTAGCTTCTTGATGTCTTCTCCTTGCTTGGGATGTTTCAGGCCGACCTCCTGCTTCTCTCCAGCAGCGAACCGCTCAACCTGGTGTACATCGAGACAGCAGAACTAGACGGGTTCGTCCTGACGTCCATCGCTCTCTCCCTGCTCCTTCTTCTTCCTTCCTTTTCATCGTTTTTGTTTTTTTTTTCCTCAGAGAGACGAACCTGAAGGTGCGACAGGCCCTGCCAGTGACCGGAGAACTGGGAGATGATATTGAAAACTTGGCAAATTTTAATGGTGAGACTGGCACCCAGGTGCCTTTCTACCACATCACCGTCACAGCGTTGTAGTTCACTGGTGTTAAAATCAAACCCGCCATGTTTCCCGTTGAGGCGAGGTACGCTGCGAACCTCCCAACAACCGCCTGGACCGTTTCACAGGAACGCTGAGCTACGGCGCTCAGAAGTACCCTCTGGACAACGAGAAGATCCTCCTGCGAGGCTGCACGCTGAGGAACACCGGGTGGTGCTTTGGGCTGGTGCTGTTCGCAGGCCAGGAGACGAAGCTGATGCAAAACTGCGGGAAGAGCACGTTCAAGAGGACGAGTGTGGACCGCCTGATGAACGTTCTAGTCCTCTGTGTGAGCTGCAGCATTATTCCGTGTGTCTTCTGCGTGTTTACTGCAGTAGATCATTCTGATGCAATCAACCTCTTTTTGTGTTTCCTGCAGATCTTTGGTTTCCTCGTCTTCATGTGCACCATCCTGGCTGTAGGAAACTACATCTGGGAGATAAACAAAGGCTCAAACTTCACAGTTTTCCTGCCGCGGGAGAATGACAACAGTGCTGGTTTCTCTGCTTTTCTCACCTTCTGGTCCTACATCATCATCCTCAACACCGTGGTGCCCATCTCTCTTTACGTCAGGTAATCTGTCCACAAACCCCGAACGTCAGATCGCGAGTCGACGCTAAATGTGCGCGTCGTTTGTCAGCGTGGAGATCATTCGGCTGGGGAACAGCTTCTACATCGACTGGGACAGGAAGATGTACTATTCCCGCAGCGACACGCCGGCCGAGGCTCGTACCACCACGCTGAACGAGGAGCTCGGCCAAATCAAGTACATCTTCAGTGACAAAACGGGAACGCTCACGCAGAACATCATGATCTTCAACAAGTGCTCCATCAACGGCAAATCCTACGGTGAGAATTTAGGTGTCTTCGCGCGTCCGAGTTGTCGCTTTGCACTTCAAAATAGCGTTTTTACCCCATTTCCCCTCTGCAGGAGACGTGTACGACTACACCAACCAGAGACTTGAAATTTCAGAGGTGAGTTGATGAAAATATTTGAAAAACAAACCAGATATTTAATTAATTTAAATATTTTTTTTTTCACGCAAGTTTTTCAAATGCCCATTAGTGCGTTCTGAAAGGTTAGTCAGGACTTGATTCGAAACTAGAAAAGCAACAACAAAAATCTGGTGATTCGGCACGGATCACTCAGAAGGTTAACATTTTACTGCCTTTCAGTGAACGCATCGTTGCAAAGCAACATTAGAACATCAGACTTTTTTTTACTGGTCAGAGAACTCACCACGTGCTAATTAATGCAAACGGATTTGTAAACATTCCAAAATCGGTATCGGCCGGTGTCGGTACAAGATCTGCTCGGGTGCAAAATTGGCTCGGGGTCTGTCGACTGCCGATGACGTCTAAGTAGTTGATTGGCTGAACATGAACCATACGGAATTACGTAATCACGTTACGTTGGTCCAGGCAAATCTTTCTGTTGGAAAGATGGACAACTTTTACAAAGAAATCCATCATTACCTCTTTGAAAATACACTTTTAGCATAGAGCTGCATGTATATTAGGGCTGAACGATTAACTGCATGTGCAATTAAAATGCGATGTGACAAAAGGAGATTTTCTAATTGCAAAGGCTGCAATTTGGCAGCGAGTGGTTAGCGCAATGCTAATATACATGGAAAAACCCATAAGAATGCTAATGCTAATATCGCCGATTTCATTCTTACAATTTATGAATTAGAAACGTGCCAAATGATTACATTTGGAGTCTAATAGAAAGTAAAACTACCATCAATCAAATAAGTACAGACAGGTATTTTAGTAAAGCCAGAAAACTTTTAACTCCAGAGTTTTGGCTAGCAGCTATGAGCGTAACTGAACTACGCATGGACAAGACGTCAAAAACTCTAAACACAAAATACTTCAATAAACGGGACACACTTGTTTCCTGCAAATACAATTTCACAGGTGTTGCTAATACCTATGATCCTTCAAGGGATGTGCTCAAAGAGGAGTTCAACATCATGAATACAATATAGTGTTTTATTTTACAAATACCATTATAAACACAAACTTACGTGGTAAGAAACATTATTTTAATAACGAAACTGCTAAATTCTTTCCAACGGTATAGATGTGTAGTGTATTTTTTCCGAGTGGGTTTGCCGTACTTTGACGTCATCGGCAGTCGAAGGACCCCGAGCCGATCTTGCACCCGAGCAGATCCTGTACCGACACCGGTCAGAGCAGCACAGGAATCAGTCATCGGTATCGGCCCTCAGAAACAGAATCAGTTCAACCGTAATTGAAACTGTAACTAAAATAGGTTTTAGCACAATAATGTTAACTTTTATGATACGGGGAAGTGAAATAAACAGTATGAATAAGCTGTTCATGTGTGAATAAATCATTACAAGGGTGTTGATTTTTGCTGTACAAGTCTTAAAACACCGAATAGAAAGCTGCTTAAAAAAAATTCTGCAGCCTTTTTTTAGATTTTAAATCCATATTCTTCATCATGACCGGTGTTTCACGTAAATTTGACCTTTAACCTTAACATTGTTGTTTCAGTACGTGTTTTATACCACCTACAACATGCTGGATGTCTTATCTCTGTCAGCAACACTTACACGTGTAGTTTTTACCAATAATTCCTGGAAACATCCATCAAAGTGTTGTTAAAGAAGAATGAAATGATGCCCAGTTGTTGAAAAATACTGGCGGCTTTGTAACATAAAACCATAAAAATCAGGTCTAAAATACACAGGAGTGGGTCTAAGTCTCCGGGCGACGCCATTTTTCCTTCTACGGGAGCCCATGAGGACAAAATGCATTTACTGATTTGAAACAAACAGTTACAAAACCGTCGCCATTCATGAACTTTGTTGTTTTACACATTTACCTCTCCACTTGTTGCCAGTGATGAAAGGGAGGTGCTGAAGTTTGCACTTTTTGACCCTAACGGGCATCCGTTGGTATGGTGTCTTACTTCGACACAAAAGTACTGCTCGCTTGCAAGGATTTAGGTATCTACTGCCTCCTGTCGGCAGGAAAAATACACACTGTCACTTTAAAGGAGATGTTTGCAGAATATTTTAAGTTCACACGCACAAAGGGCTCCCTGATGTCCGTGGATCTCTCCTGCAGCAGAAAGACGCGGTGGACTTCTCCTTTAACCCCCTGGCTGACCCCCGCTTCGTGTTTTACGACCACTCCCTGGTGGAGGCGGTGAAGCTGGAGAACCCAGAGGTCCACGCCTTCTTCAGACTTCTGGCGCTCTGCCACACCGTAATGGCCGAGGAGAAGAAAGGTGAGGGGGGAGTAGAGAGTCTGCTTCCTGTCTAAGCTCACTGATGACCTCTTGCTTTCTGCTCCAGGTGAGCTTCTCTATCAGGCCCAGTCACCAGATGAAGGAGCGCTGGTGACCGCAGCCAGAAACTTTGGGTTTGTCTTCCGCTCACGAACACCAGACAGCATTTCCATCGTGGAAATGGGGAAGCAGCAAAGCTACCAACTCTTGGCCATCCTGGATTTTAACAACGTTCGTAAGAGGATGTCGGTCATCGGTAAGCCCCCAGAAACACACAGATGCTTTTTATTCAGTGTGGGATCTCATCCAGTCCCGCCCTGATGACCTTCATGTGTGCAACAGTACGAAGTCCAGAAGGGAAGCTGTGTCTTTACTGCAAAGGTGCCGACACCATCGTCTACGAGAGGCTTCATCAGTCCTGCAGCAAGATGATGGACGTCACAACCGAGCACCTCAACGTCAGTCACATTCACATCTGTTCTAATCTGTTCTAATCTGTTTTAATCAGTTCACATCTGTTCTAATCTGTTCTAATCTGTTTACATCTGTTCTAATCTGTTTACATCTGTTCTAATCTGCTCACATCTGTTCTAATCTGTTTTAATCAGTTCACATCTGTTCTAATCTGTTCTAATCTGTTTACATCTGTTCTAATCTGTTTACATCTGTTCTAATCTGCTCACATCTGTTCTAATCTGTTTTAATCAGTTCACATCTGTTCTAATCTGTTCTAATCTGTTTACATCTGTTCACATCTGTTCTAATCTGTTTACATCTGTTCACATCTGTTCTAATCTGTTTACATCTGTTCTAATCTGCTCACATCTGTTCTAATCTGTTTACATCTGTTCACATCTGTTCTAATCTGTTTACATCTGTTCTAATCTGCTCACATCTGTTCTAATCTGTTTTAATCAGTTCACATCTGTTTTAATCTGTTTTAATCAGTTCACATCTGTTTTAATCAGTTCACATCTGTTCTAATCTGTTCTAATCTGTTTACATCTGTTCTAATCTGTTCTAATCTGTTTACATCTGTTCTAATCTGCTCACATCTGTTCTAATCTGTTTTAATCAGTTCACATCTGTTCTAATCTGTTTACATCTGTTCTAATCTGCTCACATCTGTTCTAATCTGTTTTAATCAGTTCACATCTGTTCTAATCTGTTTACATCTGTTCTAATCTGCTCACATCTGTTCTAATCTGTTTTAATCAGTTCACATCTGTTTTAATCTGTTTTAATCAGTTCACATCTGTTTTAATCAATTCACATCTGTTCTAATCTGTTCTAATCTGTTTTAATCAGTTCACATCTGTTCTAATCTGTTCTAATCTGTTTTAATCAGTTCACATCTGTTCTAATTTGTTCTGATCTGTTTTAATCAGTTCACATCTGTTCTAATCTGTTTACATCTGTTCTAATCTGCTCACATCTGTTCTAATCTGTTTACATCTGTTCTAATCTGTTTACATCTGTTCTAATCTGTTCACATCTGTTCTAATCTGTTCTAATCTGCTCACATCCGTTCTAATCTGTTTACATCTGTTCTATGCTTCTCACATCTGTTTACATCTGTTCTAATCTGTTCTAATCTGTTCACATCTGTTCTAATCTGTTCTAATCTGTTTACATCTGTTCTAATCTGCTCACATCTGTTCTAATCTGTTTTAATCAGTTCACATCTGTTCTAATCTGTTTACATCTGTTCTAATCTGCTCACATCTGTTCTAATCTGTTTTAATCAGTTCACATCTGTTTTAATCTGTTTACATCTGTTCTAATCTGCTCACATCTGTTCTAATCTGTTTTAATCAGTTCACATCTGTTTTAATCTGTTTTAATCAGTTCACATCTGTTTTAATCAGTTCACATCTGTTCTAATCTGTTCTAATCTGTTTACATCTGTTCTAATCTGTTTACATCTGTTCTAATCTGCTCACATCTGTTCTAATCTGTTTTAATCAGTTCACATCTGTTCTAATCTGTTTACATCTGTTCTAATCTGCTCACATCTGTTCTAATCTGTTTTAATCAGTTCACATCTGTTTTAATCTGTTTTAATCAGGTCACATCTGTTTTAATCAGTTCACATCTGTTCTAATCTGTTCTAATCTGTTTACATCTGTTCTAATCTGTTTACATCTGTTCTAATCTGCTCACATCTGTTCTAATCTGTTTTAATCAGTTCACATCTGTTTTAATCTGTTTTAATCAGGTCACATCTGTTTTAATCAGTTCACATCTGTTCTAATCTGTTTTAATCAGTTCACATCTGTTCTAATCTGTTCTAATCTGTTTACATCTGTTCTAATCTGCTCACATCTGTTCTAATCTGTTTACATCTGTTCTAATCTGTTTACATCTGTTCTAATCTGTTCACATCTGTTCTAATCTGTTCTAATCTGCTCACATCCGTTCTAATCTGTTTACATCTGTTCTATGCTTCTCACATCTGTTTACATCTGTTATAATCTGTTTACATCTGTTCTAATCTGTTTACATCTGTTCTAATCTGTTTACATCTGTTCTAATTTGTTCTAATCTGCTCACATCCGTTCTAATCTGTTTACATCTGTTCTATGCTTCTCACATCTGTTTACATCTGTTCTAATCTGTTCTAATCTGTTTACATCTGTTCTAATCTGTGTACATCTGTTCTAATCTGTTCTAATCTGTTTTAATCTGTTTTAATCAGTTCACATCTGTTCTAATCTGTTCTAATCTGTTTACATCTGTTCTAATCTGCTCACATCTGTTCTAATCTGTTTACATCTGTTCTAATCTGTTTACATCTGTTCTAATCTGTTCACATCTGTTCTAATCTGTTTACATCTGTTCTAATCTGTTTACATCTGTTCTAATCTGTTCACATCTGTTCTAATCTGTTTACATCTGTTCTAATCTGTTCTAATCTGTTCACATCTGTTCTAATCTGTTTACATCTGTTCTAATCTGTTCTAATCTGTTTACATCTGTTCTATGCTTCTCACATCTGTTTACATCTGTTCTAATCTGTTTACATCTGTTCTAATCTGTTCTAATCTGTTTACATCTGTTCTATGCTTCTCACATCTGTTTACATCTGTTCTAATCTGTTCTAAACTGTTCACATCTGTTCTAATCTGTTCTAATCTGTTCTAATCTGTTTTAATCTGTTTTAATCAGTTCACATCTGTTCTAATCTGTTCTAATCTGTTTTAATCAGTTCACATCTGTTCTAATCTGTTTACATCTGTTCTAATCTGCTCACATCTGTTCTAATCTGTTTACATCTGTTCTAATCTGTTTACATCTGTTCTAATCTGTTCACATCTGTTCTAATCTGTTCTAATCTGCTCACATCCGTTCTAATCTGTTTACATCTGTTCTATGCTTCTCACATCTGTTTACATCTGTTTACATCTGTTCTAATCTGTTTACATCGAATCTAATCTGTTTACATCTGTTCTAATCTGTTCTAATCTGCTCACATCCGTTCTAATCTGTTTACATCTGTTCTATGCTTCTCACATCTGTTTACATCTGTTCTAATCTTTTCTAATCTGTTTACATCGGTTCTAATCTGTTTACATCTGTTCTAATCTGTTCTAATCTGCTCACATCCGTTCTAATCTGTTTACATCTGTTCTATGCTTCTCACATCTGTTTACATCTGTTCTAATCTGTTTACATCTGTTCTAATCTGTTTACATCTGTTCTAATCTGTTTACATCTGTTCTATGCTTCTCACATCTGTTTACATCTGTTCTAATCTGTTTACATCTGTTCTATGCTTCTCACATCTGTTTACATCTGTTCTTATCTGTTCACATCTGTTCTAATCCGTTCTAATCTGTTTTAATCAGTTATAATCTGCTCACATCTGTTCTAATCTGTTTACATCTGTTCTAATCTGTTTACATCTGTTCTAATCTGTTCACATCTGTTCTAATCTGTTCTAATCTGCTCACATCCGTTCTAATCTGTTTACATCTGTTCTATGCTTCCCACATCTGTTTACATCTGTTCTAATCTGTTCTAATCTGTTTACATCTGTTCTAATCTGTTTACATCTGTTCTAATCTGTTTACATCTGTTCTATGCTTCTCACATCTGTTTACATCTGTTCTAATCTGTTCTAATCTGTTTACATCTGTTCTATGCTTCTCACATCTGTTTACATCTGTTCTAATCTGTTCTAATCTGTTTACATCTGTTCTAATCTGTTCACATCTGTTCTAATCTGTTTTATTCTGCTCACATCTGTTCTAATCTGTTTACATCTGTTCTAATCTGTTTTAATCTGCTCACATCTGTTCTAATCTGTTTACATCTGTTCTAATCTGTTTACATCTGTTCTAATCTGTTTTAATCTGCTCACATCTGTTCTAATCTGTATCTGTTTTAATCAGTTCACATCTGTTCTAATCTGTATCTGTTTTAATCAGTTCACATCTGTTCTAATCTGTTTTAATCTGCTCACATCTTTTCTAATCTGTTTACATCTGTTCTAATCTGTTCTAATCTGTTTACATCTGTTCTAATCTGTTTATAACTGTCCTAATCTGTTTTAATCTGCTCACATCTGTTCTAATCTGTTAACATCTGTTCTAATCTGTTTACATCTGTTCTAATCTGTTTTAATCCGCTCACATCTGTTCTAATCTGTTTACAACTGTTCTAATCTGTTTACATCTGTTCTGATCTGTTCTAATCTGTTTACATCTGTTCTAATCTGTTCTAATCTGTATCTGTTCTAATCTGTTCAACACAAGGGAAACTTTTATCACCTTTCAGGTTGTAAAACTACAGCTCACCAGTTTATTCTGGTTTAGGTATGAAACACATATGAAAACGGTAACTAACCATTCCAACCAATCAGCACTTCTTCTCTCTGCAGCCTGTGGATTTAATCTTGAACAGGAAAATATTCAGAGGACGTGAAAATCCTTGGAAGTGCTTGATTTTAGTCTTTCCAAGGTTTTGAGAGTGAAAATAGTTTTAGCTCACTAATGTTTAAATGTGATAAAGAAAGTAATTATAATAATAGTAATTATTGTTTTAACAGCCTTGTGCTCCTCATGCATTGTTGTCTTTCACCGTTAGCTTTTCAGATAAACGTGCTTTAGCTGGATTTGGGCTCAGAACTGCATGTTGCCGGTTTCAACATTTAGTCGTTTTACTCAGAATAAACTTTTATTCTCATGATTATGAAAAAACTTTTGGTCTGGGGCTCATTTACACAGCTGGGCATACGAGGTTTATTATGTTTATATCTTCAAATACCATCAGTGCACGCACACACACACACACACACACGCACGCACACGCACACACACACACACACACACACGTTCATCCTTATAAGCATGTGCCTGCTGATCTGCAGGAATTTGCAGGAGAGGGCCTGCGGACTCTGGCTCTTGCCTACAGGGAGTTGGACGAGGACTACTTCATTCAGTGGAAACAGCGCCACCATGAGGCGAGCATATCGCTGGAAGACAAGGACGGTAAACTGGACGAGCTGTACGAGGAGATCGAGAAGGACCTGCTGGTAGGAGGCCAAAGAAACGGTGGATTCAAGGAAGCGTGAAAGAGGGCAAATGAAACGGGAGCTTTGTTTTGTGTCTGCAGCTGCTTGGAGCGACGGCCATAGAGGACAAGCTACAGGACGGCGTTCCTCACACCATCGAGCAGTTGTCCAGAGCAGACATCAAAATCTGGGTTTTAACTGGGGACAAGCAAGGTATTCACATCGTGTGTGACTGAGGTCTACACGAACCACTGTGGAAGGGGAAATGAAATTCAACTTGTTTGGGTTTGAGGCGGGTTTTGGTTCGGGCGACGGTGGCACAGGAGTTAAGCGCTCGCCCCGTAATCGGAAGGTTGCAGGTTCGAGCCCCGCTCAGTCTGTCGCTGTTGTTGTGTCCTTGGGCAAGACACTTAACCCACGTTGCCTGCTGGTGGTGGTCGGAGGGATTGGTGGCGCCAGGGGTGCCATGACTCTAGAAGGCGCTATATCAAATACAGTCCATTTACCATTTGAATCCAAACTTTATTTTTATTATTGAAACAAAATAATTGATTATTGGCTGTATTTCATTTTTACAATTGGGCCAATTTTAATCATTTTCAACATGCTGGTTTGGAAGATCTAAAAAGGTTTCAAATAGCTGAACCAAATAGGCGGATTGGTGCTGCGTCTGCTGTGATGCGGGTGTTTTGATCCGGTCTGTCGTGGTGAAGAGAGAGCTGAGTCAGAAGGCGAAGCTCTCCATTTACCACTCGATCTACTTTCCTACCCTCACCTATGGTCACGAGCTTTGGGTAGTGACCAAAAGAACGAGATCGCGTATACAAGCGGCCGAAATGAAATTTCTCCGCAGGGTGGCCGGGCTCTGCCTCAGCAGGGTATCCGCGGAGTCTTGAAAGTAGTAAAAGGTGAAAGTAAGACCCTTAAAAAGTATTAAAAAGTCTTATCACAGCTTTATAAAGTCTTAAATTTTGAAATGATTTTTTCTGAATTAACCGTCCACCAGTTTGAATCCCTAAAACATTGTAAAAGTGAGTACATTTAGTCATTTTTATTTAATAAACGAACAGGGTATTGTGGGTGCATTCATGGACGTAATTTTCACTTTAGAAGTGGGGGGGGGGGACATGTGTGTGTGTGTGTGTGTGGGGGGGGGGGGGGGTCTTTACAGTATGTTCTAATGGGAAACAGGCTTCAACACAAATGGTTGTTTTCTGCTTGGTCCTAGAGCTCAACCAGTGCCAATTTAATATAAGGTATTGGTAAAAAGTGCAGGGGTGAAAACTTGACTTTGGAGAAAGTGGGGGGGACATGTCCCCCCTGTCCCCCCCCAAAATTACGTCCATTGGTGCATTAGTACTTTTCCTGTCAGAGCACTAGGGCGGGCGGGGCGAAAGTTCAAAACCACAATGCATGCTCTGGTGTTCCCGGTGCGTACTACGAATGCTTTTTTTAGTTTTCTTTCCTAAAAACTGATAATGCTGCTGAAACGAAACCCTTGGATTTGCAGCAGTTCTGGATTTAAAGCCATCTGGTATGTTTTTATTTTTTACTTTGGTCTGGATTTAAAGTTTTTTATGATCCTCCTTTGTGGATATTCATGTTGCAGAAACTGCAGAAAACATCGGCTACTCGTGCAACTTGCTGCGAGAAGAGATGAACGAGGTTTTCATCATCTCAGGAAACTCGTCTGAGGACGTCAGAGAAGAGCTGAGGTTGGAGGAAGTTTTAAAATCTGCTTAAAAGACTGTTTCTTATCATAATATCCATCCATGTGTTTATTTTATCCTTTCATCCGGGGCAGAAATGCACAGACCTCCATGAAGCCAAGTGCAACGGAGAACTCTGGAGCTTCCCCAGAAGAGACGAGTGAGAGCGTGAAACTGGTGAAAGACGAGGCGGTTAGTGGAGAGTACGGCCTCGTGATCAACGGACACAGTCTGGTATTTTATTACAACTTCCTGCTTAAACAAATGGTAGAATGTTTCTGGGTCAGTTCTGTCCGACAACTTCCTGTTTTTTCCACCGTCAGGCATTCGCCCTGGAGCGCAGCATGGAGCTGGACTTCCTCAGGACGGCCTGTCTGTGTAAATCTGTGATCTGCTGCAGGGTGACTCCTCTGCAGAAGGCTCAGGTGGTTGAACTGGTCAAGAAATACAAGCAGGTGGTCACGCTGGCCATAGGTGATGGAGCCAATGATGTCAGCATGATCAAAGGTACCAGAAAAATACCTGAAACTTCTGCTTTCTGTTTGTCAGAAGTGGAAAATCTCCTAAAACTAGAAGAAGCCTTCTGAAAAAAATTAAGTTAAATTTTAAAGCAATCTTAAGATCATCTTGAAGATGCTGTAGTCTGAACTCTGACAGCTAACAGGAAAAAACTGGATGTTCTTCCTATGCAGTTTATATTTTATTCATCTATATTTAAAGGGGCATTATGGAAGTCTGACATCCAAAACATGTGTAGAAATAATAAATGTCTTCTTCATACATTCTCCTGCAATGCCCTGGTCCTGTAGAATGAGCCCTGGCATTTTTACTGTGATTGCCTGTTTTTCTGTAAAATCACAGAAAAAGAGAGATGCTCGGGCCGAGCAGGCTGCTTCATGCGCGTTCACGCTCAGGCATCGCCCGTAGCATTTGCTATCCGTAGCTTTAGCAGCAGAGAGAGAGGCAGTGCCACTTTGTCGCTGTTCCTAACGCCTAGTGACAAAGCTAGCTACATTTCTGAGGACCCTTAGCTACTTTCTGTAGAACTTTCTTCTAGATATTTCCTGCTAATTAGCAACAAAATAGCCATTTTCACTCCGAACCGTTCTTTGAACGTTGTTTCAGCTGTCATCAAGGATATAAATGTTACAGATACAAAGGACGTCACTGGTGCTTTAGCTCACCTAGTAAGATGTTGGACTCTCATGCAGAAGACCTGGGTTTGATTCTGGGTGTGAACATAGTTTATTTAGAGTTTATTTTTTACATTAATGGTATATTTTTTTTACAGTAAAATGCCCAAATTTTTATTTGAGACTCGCCGAACGGCATTGAATTCACAGATAAAAAAGATGTGGGTTCAACTTTCATTTTGGAACAATTTTTCAAGCAAGGGAAGGGAATGATGTGAGCATGCAGGAGGACTGACCCATCATAAACCTTTGTCGGCTGTGCTGAAGAGAAAGGTACAGAACCAAATTATTTAATTAATTAGCTGCACGTTCTCCTGTCCTCTGTCCTCCGGGCCACACACACACACACACACACACACACACACACACACACACACACACACACACACACACACACACACACACACACACACACACACACACACACACACACACACGGGACTGTCTCAGCTGTTATTTTCGTTAAGGAGTGTGCACGTACAGCATGCGCGCCTCGTGCACAAGCCTACTATTGAAGCTGCCGTTATGCTTTTGGCCTGAGGGGGCGATCACAAGTTTTTCTAGGAAAAAACTCAGAAAAATCTAATTTAAACGTCTATGTAAACTTTCTGTCACTTTATACCTTTTCATTTGCACAAAATCTCTATTATGTATGTTTTTTTTTGTTTGTTGTTGTTGTAGCACCCTGTGAGAACTATTTTAGTTCAGACGTGACATCACGCAGAAAATTAGCATTTTTTGAAAAATCTAAATATTAAGAAAACACATGAAAACTCTCCCCAGTAACTGCTTTAACTATGACTGTGTCGTTCTCGACAGCTCACTTTCTTTTCAGGCTCACATTAATAACTTAATTCGGTCAGCATACTTCCATCTACGGTCCATAAACCGTCTCCGTTCCTCACTGACCCCTCACACTGCCGCCATTCTCGTCCACAGCCTCGTCACCTCCCGTATCAACTATTGCAATTCACTTCTTTATGGTCTTCCCAACAAACTCCTTCATAAACTGCAACTGGTCCAGAATTCAGCAGCCCGTATTATCACCAGAACCCCTTCCTTTCACCACATCACGCCGGTTCTCCAGCAGCTTCACTGGCTCCCAGTTAAATTCAGGTCCATCTTCAAAATTCTCCTTCATACCTTCAAAGCAATCCACAACCTCTCTCCTCCATATATCTCAGACCTTATAAGTATTAACACCCCCTCCCGTTCTCTCAGATCTTCTTCTTCCATCCATCTTGCGGTTCCTTCTGCCCGTCTCGCTACCATGGGGAGCAGAGCTTCCAGCCGCTCTGCTCCTCGACTCTGGAACTCACTTCCCCCAGACATCAGGAACGTCGACAGTTTTACCCTTTTCAAAACAAAACTCAAAACACACACGTTTAAATCTGCCTACAACCTCTGATTTTATTGAACTGTTTCTCTCTCTGTTTTTTTTTCTTCATTGGGTTTTATTATTGTTTTATTGTATTTTATTACGTGTTTTGTGTAAAGTGACCTTGGGTGTCCTGAAAGGCGCTTTTAAATAAAATGTATTATTATTATTATTATTATTATTATTATGACGGCTTATTAGTGTTACTGTAAGAAACAATGTTTGGCTACTTCTGCTGCAGCGGAACAAGAAGAATCCCAACATCCAAACACAACAAAATAGTTTTTTTTTTTACCAAAGAATTAAAAATTAATATATTGATTAACACATTTTTAGAAGTTTTGTTTCAGGATGTATGAGACTCTTACTGTGACGGGATGAAGGAAGTTCTTTGAACCCTGCTGCAAAAGTAGCCGAGACTGAACCTTGTATAATAAATACACTAGTTTTTTTAAATCACTCAGTAAAAACACTACCAGGACATTTTTTTTACACACAAATGAAAACATCTGTGCCTTTCAGACGTCTGAAATCTTCTACGGCACAACGGCTGTTGGAGTTCTTTATGAATACTTGAAATGTGTGTCTTCTTTCCCTCCGCAGCTGCTCACATCGGTGTGGGCATCTCGGGTCAGGAGGGCATGCAGGCGGTCTTGTCCAGCGACTACTCCTTCGCCCAGTTCCGTTTCCTGCAGCGCCTCCTGCTGGTGCACGGACGCTGGTCCTACCTGCGCATGTGCAAGTTCCTGCGTTACTTCTTCTACAAGAACTTCACCTTCACCTTCGTGCACTTCTGGTTCGCCTTCTTCTGCGGCTTCTCGGCACAGGTGATAAAACGAGACACGGTGGAGTGGAGGAGACACGTAAATGTCGGTTTCAGCTTTATAAAGGACAGATGATGCCTGCGCCTGCTGTAGATTGGGATTAAACAGAGATTAAATGTTCTGTTCTGTGTCTGATTTTACTTTTCAGACGGTGTACGATGAGTGGTTCATCACACTCTATAATCTAATGTATACAGCTCTACCTGTGCTGGGAATGAGTCTGTTTGACCAGGTAACGTCCAGTTGTCCTCCTCATCCTCCTCGGGGTGATTGGTAGCGACGGTTCTGAGTGGATCGAGGCTTATGAACACAGAGCAGGACAAAATGGCTGCTTCTACTTGTTTCATTTCTCAGTTTGAGCGTCACATTGTGTTTCGTCTGATCTTTGTCTCCCCCTTCTGGTCAGGATGTTAACGACGTGTGGAGTTTCCAGCATCCGGAGCTATACGTTCCCGGTCAGCGGAATCTGTATTTCAGCAGGAAAGCCTTTTTTAAGTGTGCCATCCACAGCTGCTACAGCTCGCTGGTGCTCTTCTTCATCCCCTACGCTGCGCTGAGCGACACAGTGAGGGACGATGGGAGCGACGTTGCCGACTACCAGTCCTTCGCTCTCCTCACTCAGACGTGTCTGCTGTTTGCAGTCAGCATCCAGGCACGACGAAACTCTTCCTTCGTTGCGACACATTTCAGACATTTCTCAAAACGAGGTTGTGTTTTCTGTGTTTTTGTGTAGTTGGGGTTGGAGATGTCCTACTGGACGGCCGTGAACACGTTCTTTGTGCTGGGCAGTTTGGTGATGTACTTTGCCGTCACGTTCACCATGTACAGTAATGGAATGTTCCTCTTCTTACCGTCGGCGTTCCCGTTCATCGGTGAGCTCCTGGTGTCTGCAGCTCGTCGCCGTGTGTAGATTAGACCGGTTTATTTTCCGCTTGTTGCATCATTCGTCTGATGATTAGAGCTGAAACACAAACATTATTCTGTGTTTCTTTCCAAACTCAATGTTGTTTTTTTTAAAGTAAGCACCAGATTATTGGAGTCATGATGATAGTTATGTTAGCATTCTAGCTAACAGAACAGAGAATTGTTTCAGCCCGGACCGTTTTAGATGTAACACAATCTGAGTCTGATCACTTTGGTGTTTATTAAGCGAGTTGTTGGGTGTCTAGTAACAGGTAGAGGTTTACTGTGACGACAGTAAAACAGTGAAAGATCTTAACTGGAACCTTTTGCTGATTCAGGAACTGCTCGAAACTCTCTGAACCAGCCCAGCGTCTGGCTGACGATCCTCCTCACCTCCATCCTGTGCGTCCTTCCTGTGGTCACGTATCGCTTCCTGTTGACTCAGCTCTGTCCTACCGTCAATGATAAGGTACAGAAAAATCAAAGCCTCTGCAGGCTGGTTGGTTTAGAGGAGACTAGGGTTGGGCGTCGAGCGTCGATTGGAACCGGGACCAACAGTCGGTTTTTCCCGGAATCATTCAAAGGTTTTTATTTTGATTCCAAGCATGCCGACCGGAAAAGGAGTCCCCGGCCGATCTCCGTGAAAAGTTAACGTGATCTGCAAATTCTGATCAACACTTTTCAGGGTTGATCACACCGCCCGTCTGTTGCTGCTACTCTGCTGCCTATATTTGTAATTTATCCTTGCAGACCGGTACGTGTGGCGTAGAAGTTATTTCATCAAGTAGGACCTGTGGTTGGCTGGCTCATTTAAAACGTGTCATGTCTTGCAAGAATCGGAATTGGGATTCGATTGGAACCGGAATCGAAACAAGGAATCGGAATCGATGCCCAACCCTAGAGAGGACCATTTCAAGCACAATCATATATTCAATATTTAAACATAAATAATTATAATGTTTCTCTTTGACACCACCAAGGGAAGTTGTCCTTTTTAGTTGGCGTCTGTGCCAGTAGTCCTGCAGAGCTCCTGAGCTGCAGGGTTTGGTGTCCTGTGCCGGGTTAAAAAGGACTTTAAAGTCACTATTTTTCTCTTTAAATTTCCAGGTGATGTTCAAGGTGAGACAGGCCAAAGTGACTCCTCCCCCCCCCCCTCGACGGGCTCGAATTCGCCGCACCAGCTCCCGCCGCTCAGGCTACGCCTTCTCTCACGCTCAGGGCTACGGAGATCTGGTGACGTCCAATCGCTTCCTGCGACGTCCCGCCGTCTCGCTAGCTTCGGGCTTTCCCCCTGTGGGTCGGACCACCACCGGCTTCAGTCCCATGGGACGGTCGGCCGGTTACAGCCCAACGGGACGCCCTCAGAACTCTAAGGTTCCAGATGTGGAGGGGACCTCGCTGCAGATGTTCAGGACCATCGCGGACCCTCCTCTCTGACACAAACAAGAGCAGTCAGAACACTTTCACTGAAGACTCTAAAAGTGCACCATCTTCACGTTCCGATGTCATCTCACCGAGGGGAAACGGACGGGGGAGTTTTTGTGTTTACAGGCGGCCCAGAGTTTAGTCATCCTGGGTGTCATGGCAGAACTCTGTCCAGGAGGAACAACCAGCTACTCCACGCTGCCTCAAGTATTTAACTTCCGTTCTTAAAACATTTTATTTTCATATCCTGGAATAAGTGGGCAGCCAGCAGTTTGTGTTGCTAGGCAGAGGAAAAAAACTTTATTTCAACAGTTTTACGCTGAGAATTGATCATTTTTAACCTTTTTTTTAGCTCTTATAGTACATTTAGACCCTTGAAGCCTGTTTCACACCAAACACGGAATGGATGCCGCTGGTTTCGACACGACTTCTGCAGAAATCATCGAGTCCAATTAAAGCATTCACACCGACGACGACGCAAACACAGATACGGAGCCCCGGAAATTTTCAGCATGGAGTGTAAGTTTTTCCCCCACGCCACATGTGGATTTTGATGAAGTTGAAGAAATGACCCAGACAGGAAGGGTAGAGCCCTGCACGGGCCTAAAATCTGAGCCCGTGCCCGGCCCGAGGGGGTGGAGCCCCAGCCCGACCCGAGGGGGTGGAGCCCCAGCCCGACCCGAGGGGGTGGAGCCCCAGCCCGACCCGAGCCTGACTTTTTTTTAACCTTTGATGATGTTTTAGCGTGATAGAACGCTCAGCGTTCTAATTATCTGTGAGAAGCGTTCTGCAGTAAAAAAGAAAAGAAAAGAAAGAAAGATGGCATCAATGCAGCTTTTTTTTCTAACAGAGCGTATTTTTCGAGCGGCAGATGAAATTTACGAACACTATATTAATTGGATGCATTTGTAAATTTAATCTGCCGCTCTGAAAATGCGCTCGTGTGCAATTAGAAAAAATAGCAGCATTCTAATTTTCTAACTGCAGAGCGCATTTTCAGAGCAGCAGATTAAGTAAACGCCCCCAAATAATACAGCGTTTGTAAATTTAATCTGCCGCTCTGAAAATGCGCTCTGCAGTTAGAAAAAAATCCAGCAATGAATGCTGTATATTTTAACTGCAGAGCGAATTTATTCACAGAAAAATAGAACGCTGCCGTTTTCATGAGAATAAACGAATGGTTTCTGACATCAAAGTGCACTCTTAAAAATAAAGGTTCCAGTTAGAACCAAAGATGGTTCTTCACAGTGATGCCATAGGGGAACCTTCTTCGGTTCTCCAAGAAACCTTTTGCCTATTGGTTCCTCAAAGAACCATTTATAAATGGGTTCTTTGAGGAACTTTTATTTGGTTCTCTGTGGAACCTCACATATAGAACCTTTTAGGGTTCCACAAATAACCATTTATCAAAAGGTTCTATGAAGAACTAATTTAATTGGGTGCTTCAGAGAACCGAAAAAAGTTCTTTAAAGAACATCATTAGATTCTCTGTGGAACCTTAAAATCAGAACCTTTTAGGGTTCCTTAAATAACCATTTATCAAGGGGTTCTCTGAAGAACTAATTCATTTTTATGTCCATGGACATAAAATGGCATATTAGACTAGGGGCACATGTTTCAGTCAGCAGTTTGAGAATTCGTTTATATCGGCGCGTTTATAAACCACACACACCTTAACTGAGCTAACGGGTACCGGTGCGTGAGAAGCAGGGTGGTGCTGCTGCGTTCAAGTGTTTGAGTTTTTTTTTAAATTTTTTTATGAATTTGATTAAAAATAAAGGCGCCCGGCCCGGCCCGTATCCGAGGTAATTACACAGTCGTTGGCCTGAAGCCCGGCCCTCGAGCCGTCGGGCCGGGCCGACCCGAGGGCCGGGCTTCAGTGCAGGGCTCTAAGGAAGTGAGACCTGGTTCAGCGAGGTGTTTCTTCCAAAATAAAAGCTCAAACGGCCTGCATGGTGGTACAGTGGTTAGCACTGTTGCCTCGCAGCACGAAGGTTGCAGGTTCGAAACTCGGCTGCGGCCTTTCTGCGTGGAGTTGCGTGTTCTCCCCATGCATGCGTGAGTTTCCTCCGGGTACTCCGGTTCCCCCACAGATCACAACATGCCCTGTAGGTTATAAACTGTAAGGCGCTTTGATGAAAGCGTCTGCTAAATGAATAAACTCAAACACAAACTTGAATTATACAGCACTTTATCCTACAGTACACGCAACTCAAAGTACTTAACAAATTAAAAAGGCCCCGCATACCCACATTCCCTCCCATGCCCAGAAAGTTAAAAACAGTCTGACAATAAAAACCCTTCGCAACACCCGTCTTCCGGCACTCACGCACACACACACACACACACGCACACACACACATGGAAAAAACACGATGGGCTGAGATCAGATGAGCAGACCAGCTAAGATAAGGATAAGGAAACGCCATCAAGGGAGCCATCCGCCCCGACAGCAGCAGCCGAGGCACCGACACAGGGCGCCCCAGGGCAGGGAGGGCGGTGACCCTCACCTCCACCCAGGCACACCTGGAAAGCACCCAGGCCGCCACAGCCGTGTTGTTTTATTTTTGGCAGCTTTTGTTTTTATATTGTTGATGATGGAGATGTCAGGGTACGATGGTTCCTGTTTTTTACAGGCATATTTTTAAGTGTTTTATGTCGGTTTTGTAGTGATTTGATGCACTTGTGGGAGCAGATTTCTGGAGACAGTCACGGACCGCAGTCTTTCCGGAAGCTGTGTGGAAACCGGAGCGCCTCCGTGCCTCATTCGGTGTGAAACAGGCTTAAAGAAAAGATTGTATTCATATTTGAGGAAACGTGCAGATCTGATGCTCCGCAGGTTATGCTGTGTAAGCTGCAAAACATTGAATTAGCTTTTATTATTTATTTTATCTAACAAAACGGCTTGGTAGGGTGTGGATCTCAAGGAATTCTCTGAAGAGAATGTGGAGTTGAGCTGAGCTGGTTTGGATACCTGACTGGGATACTTTTGGTCCTCCGGAGGTTTTCCAAGGGAGTCTCTGGGAGGGAAACCGGAGCAGACCCAGGGTTTGGTGTCTGGTCTGGGAACTCTTTTCCCAGAAGAATCCACAGAGTAGGATGTCTGGGAATAATATGAAAGGTCTATGGAGCATATTAAACAGTGTAATAAAAAAGGGCTGTAAACAATCTAATTATCCTAAATATTTTGTTATTAATAATATATAAAAGTACGATATGAAAGAAGTGGCTCACAGAATGAATACATGTTTTATAAATGTTGGACCTGATCTTGCTGATAAAATTCCTGACCCAGTAACAACTGCAAAAGATGCGGAAAATTTAATAAACCGAAATCTGATTTCATTCTTTCTCAAGGCTGTAGATGAAAGAGATATTATAAATACTGTGGCTTCCTGTAAGACTAAAACATCTGATGACTACGATGGAATAAATAAGATTGCGATTAACAAGGTGATAGAGGAGATTTCAAAACCACTAGCATATATTTGTAATTTATCCTTGCAGACCGGTACATTTCCAGATAAAATGAAAATAGTTAAGGTCATTCCTGTGTACAAAACTGGGAACAAGCACCAATTCACAAATTATAGACCTGTATCTTTATTACCTCAATTTTCCAAAATCCTGGAAAAACTCTTTAATAACCAATTGGACAAATTCACTGAAAAATATAAACTACTCGCGGAGAGTCAATATGGGTTCAGACCTAAAAGAGAAACAAAAATTGATGCAGCTGAGGGAATCAGTAACTCAACTCACCAAAAACATTATGCACTGGGAATTTTCATAGACTTAAAAAAGGCGTTTGACACAATAAACTATAGTATATTATTTAAAAAACTGGACCGGTATGGCATCACAGGGAAATCATTAGATTGGCTTCCAAGTCATCTATCTGGAAGGAAGCAGTTTGTAAAACTAGATGGTGTTTGTTCATCCTGTTAGGATTTTACATGTGGCGTTCCACAGGGGTCGGTACTGGGCCCTAAACTATTTTTAACGTACATTAATGACATACGTAATGTTTCCCAAGTACTTCTTAAGATGGTTCTATTTGCTGATGATACCAACATATTTTGCTCTGGTAGTGACTTACAGCATCTAATACAAGAGACGAATGCTGAATTGATCAAATTAAAATCATAGTTGGATATGAATAAACTAACGCTAAATGTGAACAAAACAAAACTAATCATTTTTAGTAGACATAACACTAATATGAATTTGAATGTACAGATAGATGGAGTAAATATTGAAAGAGTGAAGGAAACAAAATTCTTAGGGGTAATTATAGATGATAAAATTAATTGGAAACCATAAATTAAATATGTGCTAGATAAAATTTCAAGATCAATTGCGGTATTAAACAAAGTGAAATATAGCAGTTTGGGGTAATAATTACATTAGTGCAATCCAGCCATCAATAATGTTGCAAAAGAAAGCAATACGAATCATTCATAAGGTAGGATATAGGGATCACACCAATAAATTATACAGTCAACACTCTTAAAATTTAGAGACATTGTAGAATTGCAGACAGCACAAATATTATTTCTAGCCAGAAACAAGCTATTACCAGAAAACATCCAAAAATTATTCATTGAGAAGGAAGGGGGTTATTAACTGTGGGAACAATTTCACTTCAGAATTCCTTTTGCACGTACAACAAGTAAAACCTTTTGTATTTCGGTGTGTGGAGCAAGACTGTGGAATAGGATGGTGGGGACACTAAGGAAATGTGTTACTATGATTCTGTTTGAAAATAAATACAAAAACAACATTTATACCAGGTACAGAATGGAGGACAGTCTGTTTTAATTAATTACTATTATTATATCAACAAGGACATTATTATGGTAAATGTATTTGATATAGCGCCTACTAGAGTCCTGGAACCCCCCAAGGCGCTTTACAACACAACCAGTCATTCACACACACACATTCACACACTGATGGTGATGAGCTACGATGTAGCCACAGCTGCCCTGGGGCGCACTGACAGAGGCGAGGCTGCCGAGCACTGGCGCCACCGGTCCCTCCGACCACCACCAGCAGGCAACGTGGGTTAAAGTCCCATTAGTTGTCACACACACAGATGTGTGTGCGAAATTTGTTCTCTGCATTTGACCCATCCCCTGGGGGAGCGGTGAGCTGCAGACACAGGCGCTCGGGAACTATTTGGTGGTTTGACCCCCCAATCCAACCCCTTAATGCTGAGTGTCAAGCAGGGAGGCATTGGGTCCCATTTTTTCAAAGTCTTTGGTATGACCCGACCAGGAATCGAATCCCTGATCTCCCAGTCTCAGGGCGGACACTCTACCACTAAAGTGTCTTGCCCAAGGACACAACGACAGCAACAGAGTGAGCGGGGCTCGAACCTGCAACCTTCCGATTACGGGGCGAGCTCTTAACTCCTGTGCCACCGTCGCCCAGGCATAAAAATAAGCATTTTGCTTCTGCCTGAGTCTTTTCAGTCACTTTGAATGTAATGATTTATGTTTTATGATTATATTATGTTTTGTTATATTTCTGACTGAATAAATCGAATACACAATATATATATATATATATATATATATATATATATATTTATATATATATATATATTCTCCTGGATCAAGCTGAATGTACTGACACGACTCTCATGGAGGTTCTGTAAGATGTTTGAGGTTTAGCTTTTTCATTTTGTTCCATTTAGGAAAAAAATGCCGAAAGTCAAATAAATAGTTGTAAAATGGTCCTTTTTCACCACAAAGTGAAATTTTTCATCTGCATTTCATTTAGCAACGTTTGTAGCTCATAGCCGTCGTCCAGGAAGACCCGTTTGTTTCTGCCTCTCGTTCAAAGGAGCGTTAGCTAAACTGACATTTTTAGCGGCAGCTAGCAGAACATAAGACAGCAAGCATGCAACCTTAGATTAAAAAAAAACTAGAACTTTTTCGAAAATCAATGTAGAGAAAACGAATCCGTAGTCACAAACGGTGCCTTCCTGGGACAGGAATGAGTTGCAGCATGTATTTTGTATAGTTTGTTTTGCCACAAGCAGAGTTTATGGTTATAGTTACCCGAACAGGATTGTTAGCACTGCTATTCTGTAATTTTGTATCATTTTATACTTTAAAAACCTTTTACTGCAATAAAAAAGGACAAAAGATGCAAACTCAAGACCCACATTTCCTCTATCTACTCTGAAACACTTTGAAAAGCCCCAACAATGAAATATAAACATTTGCACGATGTTTTCTTCCCCACAATCTGATTTTTTGTTTGTTTTTTGTCAAAAATGAGTCAAAGGGGATGCAACCTTCAATCACCTGAGCGGCTGATTCTGTGTAAGCCCTGAAGTTTGGAGCATTTTGTTCTTATTTATCCGTATTTGCAGGTAAAGCAAACATGAATTCTCTTTCATGTGACCTTTGATTATTTCTAGAGCGATGGTCCAGTGTCCTGCTCCTCAAGGGTCACTGTCCTGCTTGCAAACCACCTGTTCAGTAGCTCATCAAGCTCTGCAGAAGTTTGTTAATCACCTGAAGTCAGATGTCTTGAGCAGAGAAACAACTAAAGGGGTTGACCTTTTTTTTCTGCATCACTCTTTTCACCCACCAGGTGTCGTTGGCCTCCTCTTCCACTTCACCTCAGCTGCAGGATGTAAGGCTGTTTTACTTTTGTTAAATGTGTTCGCCCAATCTTAATTTAACCCAGGTTTATCCATCCATCCATTTTCATCTGCTTATCCGGAGTCGGGTCACGGGGGCAGCAGCCTGAGTCGAGAGGCCCAGACTTCCCTCTCCCCAGCCACTTGGGCCAGCTCCTCCGGGGGAATCCCAAGGCGTTCCCTGGCCAGGTGAGAGACATAGTCCCTCCACCGTGTCCTGGGTCTTCCTTTAGGTCTCCTCCCGGTTGGACGTGCCCGGAAAACCTCACCAGGGAGGCACCCAGGAGGCATCCTGACCAGATGCCCGAGCCACCTCAACTGGCTCCTCTCAATGTGGAGGAGCAGCGGGTCTACTCCAAGCCCCTCCCGGATGACAGAACTTCTCACCCTATCTCTAAGGGAGGGCCCAGCCACTCTTCAGAGAAAACTCATTTTGGCCGCTCGAATCCGTGATCTTGTTCTTTCGGTCACTACCCAAAGCTCATGACCATAAGTGAGGGTAGGAACGTAGATCGACCGGTAAATCGAGAGCTTCGCCTTCTGGCTCAGCTCTCTCTTCACCACGACAGACCGGTACAACGCCTGCATCACTGCAGATGCAGCACCAATCCGCCTATCGACCTCACGCTCCAGTTTTCCCTCACTCGTGAACAAGACCCCGAGATACTGAAACTCCTCCACTTGGGGCAGGACCTCATCCCTGACCCAGAGAAGGCGTTCTACCCTTTTCTGACTCAGGACCATGGTCTCAGATTTAGAGGAGCTGATTCTCATCCCAGCTGCTTCACACTCGGCTGTGAACCGCTCCAGCGAAAGCTGAAGATCATGTTCTGATGAAGCCAACAGGACCACATCATCTGCAAAAAGCAGAGACCTGATCCTCAGGCCACCAAAACGGATGCCCTCCACACCTTGGCTGCACCTAGAAATCCTGTCCTTAAAGGTTATGAACAGAATCGTGACAAAGGGCAGCCTCGGCGGAGTCCAACTCTCACTGGGAACGAGCCCGACTTACTGCCGGCAATGTGGACCAAGCTCTGACACCGGTCATACAGGGACCAAACAGCCCGTATCAGAGGGCCTCGTACCCCATACTCCCGGAGTACCCACCCCCACCCCCACAGGGCCCCCTGAGGGACGCAGTCAAACGCCTTCTCCACATCCACAAAACACATGTAGACTGGTTGGGCAAATCCCCACGACCCTCCAGGATCCCCATAAGGGTATAGAGCTGGTCCAGTGTTCTATGGCCAGGACGAAGACCACATTGCTCCTCCTGAATCTGAGGTTCAACAATCCGACAGACCTTCCTCTCCAGAACCCCTGAATAGACCTTACCGGGAAGGTTCAGGAATGTGATCCCCCATAGTTGGAACACACCCTGCGGTCCCCCTTTTTAAATAAGGGGACCACCACCCCGGTCTGCCAGTCCAGTGGGACTGCCCCCGATGTCCACGCGATATTTTAGAGCTGCATCAGCCAACACAGCCCCACAACATCCAGAGCCTTAAGGAACTCCGGGCGGATCTCATCCACCCCTGGAACCTTGCCACAGAGGAGCTTCTTAACCACCTCAGTGACCTCAGCACCAGAGATTTGAGAGGCCAACCCAAAGTCCCCAGACTCTGCTTCCTCACTGGAAGACGTGTCGGTGGGATTGAGGTCCTGAGTAGAGGTCAGCAGCACACCGTCCCCACTACAGATAGTGTTGGTAGTGCACTGCTTTCCCCCCTGAGGCGCCGGATGGTGGACCAGAATCTCATCGAAGCCGTACGGAAGTCTTGCTCCATGGTCTCACCGAACTCCTCCCATGCCCGGGCTGTTGCCTCGGCAACCATCCAAGCCGCGTTCCACTTGGACTGCCGGTACCCGCCAGCTGCCTCTGGAGTCCCACATGCCAAAAAGTCCTGATAGGACTCTTTCTTCAGCTTGACAGCATCCCTAACCGCCGGTGCCCACCACGACAGGCACCGACGATCCTGCGACCACAGCTCCGGTCGGCCGCCTCAACAATGGAGGCACGGATCAGGGTCCATTCAGACTCAATGTCCCCCGCCTCCCCCGGAACACCTCTGTTGTCAAAATGCCACCCAGAGCATGGAGACCCCCAGCCCATCCTGCCAGGGCCCAAAGCAGCAGCATTGCAGAGCCTCACGGAGTCCGAGGGCACCAACCCAGCCCCACCCCAGCAGAATATCTACTCCCATCCCTGCATTTGCAGAACTTCCAGAATATATAAGACATAGGAAGTCCAGGTAAGGTTGGGTCCTCCCCCTCCTGGACCTCCCCCTCCCCTGTGATGGGACAGCAGAGGAGCCAAGGTCCCTGATATGTTGACCCAGTTCACTCGCTGCAGAATTTAGTGAAACATTAATCACAGGTGGCCATTTTCTTCCAATATTTACAAACCTGTCCATGCACATGATCAGTAATGGATCAAAGTTTTATTTATACAAATTGACGCTGTTTAAATGTAATTATTTCTCTAAAATCTGAAGATCTTAAAAGAGATTGGGGTTAACAGGTCACAACCCCATTTTTAAAAGTGTCCATTTAAACCAGCATCTGTGTGTCTTAATCCACCTTTAGGCTCCTGGAGCCGATTTACTCTCCATGTAAACAACACCAGACTCTCCTGGGTTCTGGGTCTTTCCGTGCAGATATTTAACGGAAAATTATTCTTGCAGCTTGGAGACTCTCGCACTGTATCAAAAACTCTTTTTTCAGAACAAACGTAAAAATTACAAATCAGATCAAATAAGTGTGAAGCTTTAAAGATCAGCGAAGCTCTTTTATAACAGCAAACAAATTGGATTTCTCTCTTTAGGGTAAAAAACTGATTTTGGAAGAATTTGCACGTTAAGCTAACGCTATCTGCTGTTTTTTTTCACAGGATAGATTTGATAAAAACAGCAGCTTTACTATCTAAACAAAGCTGGTGGATAACGTGTCACTGATCAAAGGTTCGAATGCATTCTAGCCCTTCTACACGCCACCCCGTCCTCCCATCTGATTGGCTGGGACACGTGAAACCAAAAGGGTGGGTGTGTGGGGTGCCAGGAAACACTTCCACATGCAGGTGAGGGAGCGGCAGATCAGGCTGCAGGCTCGGCTCACCTTTCAGTACCTGTGGCGGAGCCTGGGACGGGCTGGAAGGTCCTCAGAGTGTGATGATAGAGCAGCAGACGTCTCGGGAGGATGTCAGCAAGAGCAACAGAGGAGCAGCAAAGCATGAAGAAAGGGATTATCAGTGAGTTTGTCATTGCAAGAGAATGTGGAACCCTCAGAAGTTCATTTTAACTGTCGTTAGCAGTTTGAATGCATCCAGAAAGTTTTAAGTTTTGAACAGACTTCCTGCAGCTGCAGGTGGAGCTTTAATTTAGAAAATATTTGGGATTTGAAGTCACAAAACCTCACCTGAGTGGTCAAAATTTTGACTTTTTTCCAGCTGTCTGAATTTGTAAATTCCCACCCGAGACATCTAAATCATCAGACCGACGCTTTACCCCATCACTTATTAATCAGCAAAATTCATGCATCGCAACGGCTGGAATTACATTTATAATGAAATTCAAAGCTAAGAGCTAAAAACAGGTATTTTATTTTGAAATGGCGTCTTACAATTGATTAGTTCTTCGTGTATTAAGCTGTTACTCGATGTTGAGCTCAAGAGAAGATGTCTGAATTATTGATTCAGCTGTGTTCTGATTGGCTGGAGTGTCAATCAGGCCACGCCTCCAAGCAATCAGCTGATTACCATGAATACAGAGCTGTATTCAAGTATGCCCCTGTTCTAAATCTCCTTCTGCTTCATGTCGTCCTCTCCTGATAGCTTCATTAGCTATTAGTAGCCAAATCTAATTAAACTAATTAGACTAATCAGAGAGCGGATGACTTTACTTTTCCTGGGTTTAGTTCTGATGTTGAGACTGTGACCGAGGACAGAAGCATCAGGATGGTTGGCGAGTCTTTCCAGGCGGCTGATCCGGAACAGCAGGAAGCATCAGGCCGGATGAAACCAGTGTTAGTCAGGTAGAACGGGAATCTTCTCACCGTTTTGCTGTTGGATCACAACATTGATTGCAGAGATTCCTTCTTCTTCTTCTCTGAACTTTTTTTACTTGCAGGTCAAAAACCTTTGATAGTTCCATGCTGACTCCAGGACCCGACCCTAAGATAGAGGGGAAGAAGTCTCACTACAGCCAGGTGAGCGGTCATCAGACCCGATGCATGTTTCATTGCACCAATCAGCTCAGCGGAACGAGAGCATTCTCACACAACCGTCATCGAGGAGAAGCGTGTTGTTTGTGGCGAGGAGGTCACGCAGGCTTGACGCTGTTTTCACACGAGGATTGTCATTTATTAAGGGAACAAAATAAAGCATCAATAATCGGTAATAACTGGGCACGAGTCTCACATCCCTGGAAGGATTTTTCCCACTCCACGTGACAGAATTGTTTGACCTCGGAATTATTGGAGAGTTTTTCGTCTGAAGGTCTGTTTGAGGTCAAAGGTCAGACATTCTGTGTGGTACAGAGCAGAACTCAGCAGGTTCAGACCATCACATCACCACCACCGTGTCTGACTTGTTATTTTTGCTCCAGATGGGACAGGACACACACTCCTTACAGAAATGACCTTTCGTGTCTCATCAGTCTCAGGGATCATCAGAATGTTGTTTTGATGAACGTGAGACGAGTCTTTGGGTTTCTGTTAGGCTGAGATTTTGGAACTATCCTACGGAGATGTTGAGCTGTGACCTCTGACCTTTACTGTGACCAAACAAGGCCTTTAGAGTCTGCAGCAAATATTTTATGAACAGCATTGTTAATATAAATGGAGATAAATAAATGACAACACAGGTGAACAAAGACAAACAAACGGAGACGCGTGCTAAGGTAGACTTACAGGTGAAACTGTAAAAACCCATGCATGATCAGCACCTCCATGGTTCTCGACCGGAAAAGGGTGACTTGCCAACTCCGGGTCGGGGGAGAGGTCCTACCTCAAGAGGAGGAGTTTAAGTATCTCGGGGTCTTGTTCACGAGTGAGGGTAGGAGGGATCGGGAGATCGACAGGCGGATTGGTTCGGCGTCTGCAGTGATGCGGACGCTGAGCCGATCTGTCGTGGTGAAGAGGGAGCTGAGCCAGAAAGCCAGGCTCTCGATTTACCGGTCGATCTACGTCCCAATCCTCACCTATGGTCATGAGCTTTGGGTAATGACCGAAAGAACGAGATCGTGGACACAAGCGGCCGAAATGAGTTTCCTCCGTAGGGTGGCCGGGCTCAGCCTTAGAGATAGGGTGAGGAGCTTGGACATTCGGGAGGGACTCGGAGTAGAACCGCTACTCCGGATCGAAAGGAGTCAGTTGAGGTGGTTTGGGCATCTGGTCAGGATGCCTCCTGGAGGCCTCGCCGGGGAGGTGTTTTGGGCATGTCCTGCCGGCAGGAGCCCCCGGGTCGACCCAGGACACGTTGGAGAGGTTACATCTCCAATCTGGTCCGGGAACGCCTTGGGGTCCTGCCGGAGGAGCTGGTGGAGGTGGCCGGGGAGAGGACGGTCTGGAGCTCCCTAGTTGGGATGCTGCCCCCGCGACCCGGACCCGGATAAGCGGAGGAAGACGACGACTGTAAGCATCAGAATCCATTTATGCTAGTAATCCATCTTAGACCGAGAGACCATCTAAAGTCTCAGGAACCCTCTGCAGGTGTTCTGGATTTCATCAGCTGAGAGTGAAACTTTTGAGTCTAGAACCTTTTCACAATATTCTGATTGTCTGAGATTCTGAATGTGGGTGTTTATAAGCTGTAAGCCTTAATCATCACAGTTATGACAAACAAAGGCTGAAAAACCCGGCTTTGCATGAATGAGTCTGTCTCATGTGTTAGTTTCTGCTTTGAAGATGAATGAACAAAGTCTCTCCATTTCACCTGTAAATACTTTTGTCTCGTAGAATTTTATTTCACATTAAAATTTCCTTATCAAGAATATTTTCCCTGTCTTTTATTTGTAAAGTTTTAAAATTCTTTCTGCATCTAAATATAAGCTCAAAATGTTCTGCTGTACCAACGTGTGTGTGTGTGTGTGTGTGTGTGTGTGTGTGTGTGTGTGTGTGTTTCAGCTTTCGAAGAGTAACGGTCAGTACCATAAAATATTTAAGGAGATCAGCAAAGAAGAGCAGCTCAGACAGAGTAAGATCTCTTGGCTCCACCTTAAATACTGAATGAGATGTGACACCAGGATGAAATCAGCAATTTTTTTTTAACTAAAAAGGAAATTTTCTTCATGTTCTGCTTTTAAACGTCACGTTGCTTTATCAGCTTTATGAGGAATGCTGACATTTACCTGTTGTCAGGTTACACCTGCGCCTTGCAGAAAGACATCCTCTATCAGGGACGAATGTTCGTCTCCGATCACTGGATCTGCTTCCACTCCAAGGTTTTTGGCAAAGATACAAAGGTACTGGGAAAAGTGCCGCAGAGAGACGGTTCTGCAGAGAAATGTGGGATTTTTATTAGGATTTCAGGTGTTTGTGTTCATAAAATCACCTAAATTAGAAAAACAGAAGTGGTCATATCCTGAAGAAATGTGTAAAGAAAAGAAATGTTTCTTTGTCTTGATGACATCATCATGAAACATTTGGCATAATACCTGCAGAATACTACAGTAAAGTCTTATTGGAGACAACCTCATGTCCCCAAAAATGTAGGAAATCAAGAAACGAAAAGAAATTATATTCTTATATAGGGGCTCTCTTCACCCTGCTTTTATTTTGGAGGGGTACTTCTGTTTTATGACCATCTGAATGAGAAGCTGGCTTAATGATCCTTTTAAAATCCTCACATTTCTATTCAGATTTAAACATTTAGGTTTTAGTTTAAAAATCTGAATTAAATTTAAAACATATTGACATAAATATTTAAGATGTTTAGACACAAAGTATAATTGTATGGACACACTTGATTTTTTTTAATTGCACGACACATTTTCAAAGCGAACTGTTAAAGTATGTAAACGTGACGGTCCCATTCACAAGTGTTCATCTGACCCAGATTGCCATCCCAGTGGTGTCCGTCACAAACATCAAGAAGACCAACACCGTCATCCTGGTGCCAAACGCTCTGGTGATCGCCACTGCGAATGACCGGGTGGGAGCTGGAACACAGATGTTTTTTTTGCAGATGGGAGTTTGTTTTCTGATTGTTTTTCGTGTGTTTTCTGTTGCTACAGTACGTGTTTGTGTCCTTCCTGTCCAGAGACAACACCTACAAGTTCCTGATGTCAGTTTGTCTCCACCTGGAGGTAAGACAGACTCTTCATCTGTTGATGAGGTCACATGTCATCCAGTTCATTCTATGGATCGTTTACTCAATCATGTGGGGAACTACTGCCACCTCAGGCAGCAAAAGGTAGTGCACATGGCAGCAGTAAACAATCCTGAAGGGCCTTTGTTTGTTTCAGTGGTGAAGTGTGATTTTACTCTGGTTGGTTTGGTCTTGGTGCATTTATGGCCTCTTGGATTTGATTTATCCTCTTCGTTGGTTCATGTTTCGGCAGGATATTTTACACAAAGTCGCCATGGTCAAGGTGAAAGTCTGAAGGATCATAATTTTGTTAGTAGGAGTCAATCCAACAAAAAACACTTTGCATAAGACAGAAGACTCCCTCACCAGGGAGGCGTCCAGGACGCATCCTGACCAGATGCCTTAAGCCGGGCGTACACTGTGCGACTTTTTCACTTTTTTGAGCCGATTTTCCACTCGTGCGAGAATCCACAAGATCGGGGCGAGTTTTGCGCCGAGCGTCGTGTAGTGTACAGGGGGTTACGAGAGGCGATTAACACCACGTGACCAGCTACAGATCAGCAGTCGTGAGGTCGCACGGACTTCTGGCGTGTTTGATATTTTGCTCGTCCCTCGTGAGGGTATCGCACTGTTGAAGCGGCGCTGCGAGCAGCTGCGACCCAAAAAGTACCAGAACCGCTCACGGCGCATGCGCAATCATGCATCAACGCCGCTCGCCCGCTATTTCCCTAATAACACACGTTGTTCATTTTTATTTCTACACGTTTTTTTACTCACAAAGATTGTCAAGAAAGCGTGTTTGTCGTGTTCATGTCAATTAAACTGATCATAAAACACAGAATTACTTTCTTTATTTCGTTTTCCTCATCCAACCCCCAAAAATCCCTGTGTGTCCTCCTGCAGCACTCCCGAAGGACAACAGGCAAAACAAGATAAAAAAAAAGTCTGACGTGTTGAGTGAAAACTGCTATTTTTAGCATATTTTAAGGTCTGGCGTGTTGCTACCAGACGTACAGTGTGAGCAGTCAGGTCGCATCCAAGAACTGGGTCGTGCAGTGTGAACACATGACTCGTGAGATCTGCCCTGCGAGGAAGTCGTACAGTTTGAGCTGAAGCTGAATGCTACGAGTGAAAAAGTCGCACAGTGTAAGCCCGGCTTTAGCCACCTTGGCTGGCTCCTCTCCACGTGGAGGAGCCACGGGTCTACTCTGAGCCCCTCCCAGATGACCGAGCTTCTCACCCTATTTCTAAGAAAGAGCCAGCCACCCTGCAGAGAAAACTCTTTTTGGCAACTTGTATCCATGATCTCGACACTATCCAAAGCTTGTGATCATAGATGTTTATGTTTATATTTATGTTTATTTATTTGGCAGATGCTTTTATCCAAAGTGACATACAATTTTTAACTTGTAGGGCATGTTGTGATCTGTAGGGGAAACCGGAGTACCCGGTAGATGAGGGTAGGAACGTAGATCGAGAGCTTCGCCTTCTGGCTCAGCTCTCTCTTCACCACGACAGATCAGTACAACACCCGCATCACTGCAGACACAACACCAATCCGCCTATCGATCGCACGCTCCATCGTTTCCTCAGTCATGAACCTGAGATGCTTAAACTTTTCCACTTGGGGCAGGACCTGGTCCCTGACCTGGAGAAGGCCTTCTTCCCTTTTCTGACTGAAGACCATGGTCACGGATTTAGAGGAGCTTTTTGACCAATAATGTAAATTAATAATTTAAGAATAAATAATAATATGAATGCACTAATAATAAAATGCGACCATCCTAAACCTTTTATTGAAATATTCTCTCATTTTTAGATTTCTTTAGTTTGTGTTTTAGAGAAGTTTGTGGCGTGTTTCAGAAAAAAAACGGCAGGACTAAACCACGACCACGTCACCCCTCAGAGTTTTTGTTGCACTTTTACTCTCACGAAAGCTAAGCTGTAAGTTTGAGGCTGTTTCCAGACGCGGCCAGTGACAACTCCACAGAAAAATGTGGATTGGAATTTTTTATGGAGATTTTTCATGTCATTTTCAAAATCCCTGCAGCCTTCTCCAGCGTCTGAGACATTTTGCCAATAATTTGTTAAAGTACTTGGCGAATTTGACTTTAAGAAACCAATAAGATCTCCTCCTTTGGCTCCGCCCATTTTTAAGTGCCATGGGTGGAGCTACAATGAAGCCTTTGGTCACTGGTATGTCTACTCTCTGCAACAAGCTGACCTTTATTCAGACCAATTCTTTAGAGGAAAGTGCAACTATGCTGTCCTGGTTGGGTGCAATTCTTTGTGTTTTATTGTTTTTATTCATTTATTTCTATATAGGAGAGGAGTCCGTGCAGTAGCCCCATTCCCTCCTCAGCTGAAAACAGCTTTAGGGGTCAGAGATCGCCGCTATCACCTCGCTTCCCGCTGGTGAGTCCATGAAGACAAACAACACAACGATCTTGGATGACCTGATTTTTTCTTCAGAGCCGCAAAAAGATCACAGCAGGAACTGTTTTTCCTGTGCTTGTTGAATAACTGGTGACATAAAACATCAATTTCACAGTATTGGACACAGTTTCAGATCCAGAGGGTAGATTTAAATGGCCTGTATTTGATATAGCACCTTCTAGAGTCCTGGAATCCCCCAAGGCGCTTTACAACACAATCAGTCATTCACCCATTCACACACACATTCACACACTGGTGGGGATGAGCTACAATGTAGCCACAGCTGCCCTGGGGCACACTGACAGAGGCGAGGCTGCCGAGCACTGGCGCCACCGGTCCCTCCGGCCACCACCAGCAGGCAACGTGGGTGAAGTGTCTTGCCCAAGGACACAACGACAGAGACAGACTGAGCGGGGCTCGAACCTGCAACCTTCCGATTGCGAGGCGAGCACTTAACTCCTGTGCCACCGTCGCCCGTAGCTTTATAATACTAAAAATATCCATACAGAACAGAAGCTTCTGAATCGTCAGCATACATTGTTCAAATATTGACGACCCTTCATTCTTTCATAATTTTTTCTCTGTACTCCGAACACTTGGACTGCCCACTTATACTTGGAGGCGATTTTAATTTTTGGATGGATACTTTAACAGACAGGCTCAGTACAGTTGGGACTCAGCACAATTGACAGTCCACTAACATAGTTAAACAGTACATGAGTGATTATGGGTTTTGTGATGCATGGCGATCTTTTCATTCTAACCATAGAGAGTATACTTTTTTCTCACACGTCCATCACTCTCGTTCACATTTGGATTATTTTCTAGTCAGCAGCTCATTGTCGGCTGACATTTCAGACACTGAGATACACCCCATAATTGTCAGCGACCATGCTCCAGTTTCTTTAACTCTGGTAAACAAGAAGACAATCCCACCAAGCAAAAACTGGAGGTTACTGGAGGTTTAATACATCACTGCTTAAAAACGAAGGTTTTATAGAATTTTTAAAAAAGGAGTGGGCTTTATATTTAGAACATAATGACCTGCCTGGAACATCAGCATCTGTTCTCTGGGAGGCAGGGAAAGCAGTGATGAGAGGTAAAATAATCTCTTTCTCATCACATAAGAAAAAAAAACTGAAAACAAACATATTCAGGAGTTAGAAGAAATCATTAAGTCTTTAGAGGCATCCACAGAAGAAGAGTTACTGAGCAGATTACATAAAGCTAAATTAGAACTTCATGGAATTATTGAAAAAAGACACAATTTTTAGCACTAAGATAGAAAACCTTGAACATAGTAATAAATCAGGTACATTTTTAGCTAACCAGTTAAGAATAAATAAAGAGAAAACCACCATATCTGCTAAAGACTCAACCGGGAATATAGTTTATGACCCTGAAAGAATAAACAAACTTTATTTTACCAAACTTTGTACTCACCACAGATAAACCCATCAGGTAGCAAGATCAATGAGTTTCTTGACAGGATAACACTTCCTAAATGATCAGACAGCCAAGTTACAGTCCTGGACTCGCCACGAACATCAGCGGAGCTCCAGGAAGCCCTTAAATCCATGCCTAATAGGAAAGCTCCAGGTCCAGATGGGTTTCCAGCAGAGTTCTACAAAGAATTCTGGATCATTCTCGCTTCAACATTCTTCAGAATGTGAGGGAAATCGAAGAGAGCGGCAGATTACAGCCAAACATGAATTCAGCCAATATTAGTCTTTTATTAAAACCAGGCAAAAACCCTGCATTTCCTACCAGCTATCGCCCAATTTCTCTTATTAATATTGATCTCAAAATAATTTGTCAAGCCCTGGCAAAAAGATTAGAGAAGGTAACCCCCTTCATAATACACCCTGACTAAACTGGTTTCATCAAGGGTAGACAGTCATCCACTAATTCACGTAGATTACTTAATTTGTTAGATTTCTCTTGCAGTAGAAACATAGAAACTAGTATATTATCTCTAGATGCAGAAAAGGCTTTTGATAGAGTTAACTGGAAGTTCTTATTTGCAACTTTACATAAATTTGGTTTTGGGAACTTCTTCATAAACTGGCTACAAACAAGAATAGATTTTTAGAATATCACCAAATTAAATCTGTAGTTAAACAAAAAATTTAAGCTCAATAAAGTAGAATTAAAAACACCACCAAGGGTATTAGACTTCTATAATCTCAAACCCCCCAAACTACTGTCTAAAGTATATAGGACACTGTCCAAAATAGACTATAGAATAGTAATCCCTATTGAAAAATGGGAGGTGGATCTATCAGTCAGCTTTGACCAGAACTTCTGCTCCCAAACTTGTTTAAAAACTTTTAAAATGATCAGACACTCCAATTTACAATTAATTCAGTACTAAATCCTACACAGAGTACACTATACAGACCATCGGATGTTCAAGATGGGGTTTGGGCGTCTGGGGCTGGGGGGCTGCTGCCCCCCTCTGGAGGTGCTTGGGTTGCCTCGGGGGGTGGGCTACTGGTGGTTGTGAGTAGGGCCCCTTGGGGGTCTTGGCGGTGGCCATGGGTTGCTGCCTGGCAGCTGCAATGCCCCGGAGTAGCTCTGGGTGGGGGCCTGGGGGCTCTGGGTGTGGGGTTGGCCGGCCCCGTGTGGGGATCTGGGCGGGGCCTTGGGGGTCGGTTCCTGCTCTGCCAGCTGCTGGTTGTGACCCCCCGGGGCAATCCTCTGCGCCTCTCGAGGGGGGCGGGGGCTTTTCTGGTCGCAGTCTCCCTGGGGTCCCTGTGCTCTGGGGCAGCTCCTGGATCTCTGGGACTTGGAGCTCCCTCCATCTCCTATGCATCTTTGGGGGGCAGATCTGTGGCTCCTCACACTCTCTATTGGACGCTCCTATAGAGAAACCTTACATATAGAATCGCATGTACGCATACAGGTGCTCACATGGTGCTCTCATAAGTATGGACTTGGGCACGTTCAACACATGTCGGCTGTGGTTGGCACTAAATGCACTGTGATTTATTATCGTGTGATTGTTCAGTAAAACAATGTGTTTATATTTCCTCATCAGGTTGATGCAGTGATAGCTTGCTCCTGTTGTATTGCTATGTGTCCCTTTTCTTTTTCTTCTCTCTCCTTCTGCAGGTCTAGAAGCAGACTCTTGTTCATCATTGATTGTTTCTTTTTGTGGACCAACCCCCCTCCTTTTGTCTCTTCCTTTCTCCTTCACCTCTGTCTCCGTGTCTGGTCGGAATTACAAGCATTCAACAAACAATAACAAAGTTTTAAGTATCAGGCGCAGTAGCGGTTTTAGGCACGGGCAGACAGGGCAGTTGCCCGGGGCGGCATTTTTTCATGACACAAAAGGGGCGCACAAGCGCTGAGTAAAAAAAAAAAGGAAATCTGCGCCGCACCGAGGTTTTCTATTATCTGTCATATGACAGTGTCTGGATTGGAAACAGCAAGTTGGCGCCCCCTGCAGTTGCAGGCGCTCCTGCTGACTGAGAACGTTCACGTGCTCCGTGTGTCTATGAACAACAGGAAGGGAAGGGGTGCGACGGGGGAATTCACCTCTGCGTCTTTCCCAAATGAAATGAGCGTGCAGGGGCTGAATCAACTGTATTAACGTGGCTAAAGTCAATCACATCTTAACGTTCTTCCATATTTCATTCATAACATCATAAACACAGGCCTATCATTCTTTCAGTTTCTCTGAATTGTGTGAAATGGCCGAATAAAAAAAGGAAAAACAAAACGATTTTGTGGTCACCCCCCCCCCCCCCCCCCCCCCATCAAGGTCAAATTGTTTAGTCCTGACTAAAGGAAACTTACTGAGTCAGGAGCCAAACAGAAGAGATGAACATAAAAAAGCTAAAACCACCAGGTGCCCCCATTCAGGGGGAAAAAAAGAAAAAAGAGCAGAAAGATAAAGGTATGTACGCTCTCATGATGCTTGTTTTCAATTTTTTGAACCAGTTAACTGGGATTTTAACGGTTAAATGCGGTCAACTAATTGCTAACAGAGCTAATAGGGCTGAAATATTTAAACGAATATTCAAATGGTTTGAAAAAAGTCCTTGAAACGGTTTTTACTGATTCAAACTAGGATTTGTTAAATGCTCGCTGCAGCCTGTGGCCTGCCTGAACAACAACAAACACATGTTGATCATGTTCACATAATAATAAATAAAACAACTCTACAAGCAGAAGAAAACACCCCAGTCACCACTAACTATCCTGTTTATTTATTGCAGATGGCTGCACTGATTATTTTTTACATGATTTGTTCTGTAAAAGTTGGCATTTTTGGTAGTCTACAGTTTTTTATGTCAGTTTAAATTACAATTTCAGAGGCAATTCTAAAATATTATGGATCATGAGATCTATTGGAGCTCTACCCCAACTTTTGGACTGCTCTGCCAGTCACTGTGGCTCAAGCTGAGAGGAGCTTTTCAAAACTTGATCAAGTCATACCTGAGGTCACCTATGTTTCAGGGGCGGCTCACTAACCTGGCTCTGATTAGTATCAATCACTCAGTAGGGGAGCAGATTTCATGTGATGACATTATTGATGATGTTGCATCAAGGTTAGGTTTTAATTTTAGTTTGTGTTTTCTGTTCTAAGTGCAATGCTGTAGTGATTATCTTTAGTTTGTTACGTGTGAAATATTTTTGCTATTTAGAATATTTATTATCTATTATGTTCATATATTCTTAATATTTAGTTATTGTTTGTTTTTGTATATTTGATTCTATATATTTTGATACAGTATATAATGTATAGTGCTTTACATTCTGACAACTTCATAGTAATTAATGTAAATATGTGCAACTTAGAAAAATGAATGTTCAATAGTCGTTCTAATAAAACATGCCTGTTTGTAGAAAACATGCGTGTGTTCATGCAGGTGGGGTGGTGTGGTGGTGGTGGTGGTGGTGGGGGGGCGGTTGGGGGGGGGGGGGGGGGGGCGCTCAAAGGGGGCCTCGCCCGGGGAGTAATTCGATGTAGAACCGCCACTGATCAGGCGTGACATTAAAAGCAGAAGCTTTGATGCTCCACCTGAGAGTAAATCTGTACGGCTTGACACCAGCATTCAGACATCAATTCTGTTTGCTTCACAGCCAGACACACAGTAAAAAAAATTTTAAAAATGAATAACTGGTGACATCATCGGTTGTCTGAGGTTAACTTGTCGTCTGTCTGAAGAGGCTCATTAAAACAAACAGCTGATTCTTTTTCTGTTGAGGTTGTGTCTGTTACACATTAGCTAGAACAACCCACACGATGCATCAGTGGCGGATTTAGCAATTTGGGGGCCCAAGGCGAACACAGACATGGGGCCCCTTACACTTAATTTTCAACAAGCTTACCTTTAACTGGATTTGCGAAACTCCCCTCTTCTGACATGAGCTAGTTTCCCTTTTTATTAGTCCTCTTTTTCCTGTATTTCCCTCCCATTGAGCGCTTTCAATATTTGCTCAGCTTTCTTTTTCCTGTCAGTGCTCCTGTGCTTTAGCCTTTGTTTTTTGTTTTTTGTTTTCCCTTTTGGTCCATGTTTTCCTCCCTTTTAACATTTTCCATTGTCTTTCCTTTCTGCTTCCTTTTGATGTTTACATCGAAAAACAACGTCATTTTCAGAAGTGAAAATAAAAGCTTTTATGAAGCATGCTGCTTCTTTCTCTTATTGGAGCCACTAGGATAACTCCATTTCATGCTTCATGTTTTGACTATCGCTTTGGGTTTGTTACGAATGCTCCCGCCTCTCTTCTTCTTTTTCTGCATTCTCTTATTCTTATTTGTGGTCTTATGGCACTTGGCAAACAACAATTTGGTGCATTACCGCCACCGACTGGATTGGAGTGGAATGACTACCAATCACTTCCTGTTTGTGCATCCGTCTTAATAACCCTCTTATGACCATAATTATAACAGGGCCGCCTGGTATTTTTGTAATCTTATGGCTGTAAAATTGTAATAAAAAGTGCAAAGTGTGTGTAACTCTTCTCCTTTTTTCAGAACAACCTCAGCTTTCAGTGTATGGTTTGTATTTAGAATTTATTTCTATTAAAGCCTTTAAAAATCAGCTTAAAAGTAAAAAAAGCAAAAAATGGATTTGAATTTTTTACATTTATTACTGAACAGGAACTTCAAAATTACTGGCCAAACAATTTAAACTTTGAACTGTAATGCATCTAATCTTAAAAAAGTGTGAACCTTGGTATCTTTTTAGCCCTTTTTAAGACCATTTATTTTTGTAAACTTTCAGATGTTTTTATTTGATGTGGTGGGCCTTAAAGCAGTTTCTCTCCAGCTGCAGGCAGAGTCCTGCACACCTCACACTGCCATGGGGTGCTTCTCTGGCACACCGTGCACTGCTATACCAAAAACTTTTGTTTTAGCAAAAATAATTATTTATTGTAAAAGATAAATAATGCTGGAATGAAGCTGAATCTTACAATTAGCAATTAGTTGAGTGTTGTTCAAATAAAAAAAATAAAAAATAAAGACTGAACAAACATTCATATCCTGGTTCACTGGAGATCTGTCCTTCTTCATGGTCACTGTCTTCAGATATAAGCCTTCTGGGACGCCTAATAGATCGTGTTGATTTTCTTTGAGGCATTTCCATAATTTCATGTTGGTTTTTATGCTCATTAGCTTCCCCGTTCCCGTTATCCTCTTTCACCGCGGCGCTGCCCTCCATTTCAATCAGGCTGTACAGCAGGATTTCCCCTCGTAGCGATATTTTCCATAACTCTGATTGCTTCATGCTATAGACCGTTGGAAAGCTGCTTTTATGTACTTTTAGGAACCGTTGGAAGTATTTGAATCTGATCAGACATTCAAAATTTATAAAACGGAGCATGTTGGATAACAAACTAAGCATGCCTCTGAATCTGTGTTGTGATTTGTTGCGCTCAAAACAGGGAATCCAGGTGGCTACCGTAATGTATTGTATACGCACGGAAAGCCCCATTTTTTATCTTTTCAGCACTTCTGGAATTTTAATGATACCTTGAACGGCTCAGGAATTATGGTAATGAGAAGCATGTCCAATCCCGTCTGCGGTGACAGGTTGGTAATAAGTATATTGTGGCATTAACAGAGGGGTGCCGGCGGTCAGGGCTAGGGGGGCCCCCAACACAAGGGGGCCCCAGGCGGCCGCCTGCCTATGCCTAATGGTAAAACCGCCACTGCGATGCATGAAGTCTCCATCAGTAAAACCAACGTGGTCGGTGTGATTCTTCTGCAGAGTGATTTCAGTGACCTGGATGGAGTCGTGGGAGAGCGGCGCGAGACGGAGGAGAGCAGCAGCTCCGACTCTCAGGCTCCAGACTACGATAAGATCGCCGGTATGATGTTAATACACTGAAACTTAATCCTAATTCCTGCCAACCATGGACGTAATTTGAGGGGGGGGGGGGGGGGTACATGTCCCCCCCACTTTTTCCATAGTCAAGGTTTGACCCCTGCACTTTTTACCATCCAAAAACAATGTTACGCTATATTACATTGATACTGGTTGAGCTCTAGGACCACGCAGAAAACAACCGTTTGTGTTGAAGCCTGTTTCCCATTAGAGCATACTGTAAAGGTAACACCCCCCCCCCCCCCGTGTCCCCCCCACTTCTAAAGTGAAAATTACGTCCATGCTGCAAACTAACGCATGTAAAGTTATCAAAGACTAATCTGAAAACCCTTAAAACCCACTTCCGGTTCTGTTTTCTTTATGTCAGCCTCCTCTGATGCTCCTCTAAAACCATCTCTCGTCCACAGATGTTGTGGAAACATCCGCATCAGAGAGACAGCAGAACAAAACCCTCCAGCTTAACTTTCACCTTTTAGTAAAACAAATCAGTTCTTTTTAACGCAGACCTGCCCGTCCCTCCTTTCCTGGACACTCTGAAGCAAAAGGACAAGACGAGTCCTCCAGAGCAGCAGAACAAAGTAAAGAAACAGAATCTGAACCAGCAGAACTCAGACAGCCTCCCCGCCGGTACGTATGCTCAAATATCACAGAAAAAGGTTTTAAAAGCCTAGCGCAGAGGCAGGTTGCTGCTCGTCGCACCTCAGGTGTGGGTCATCAGCTGGATTTTGTGGGGCAGAAAAAGAAACATAGGCCTTTTTTATGCAGGTAATAGGGGAAATATTTAGATGATTAAAAAGTTGGTTCATTTTATAAATATCTGCACTTTCAAGAGCTTCGAGTTCCATGTGGCAGAGCGACAAAGAGCCGCAATAGAGTGGCTGTGGAGACACCTGATGCTCCAGAGCTTCAGGTTGCTCTAAACCAGTTTCACCCAAACCTGAATGGGATTTTTTTAGCCTCTAACTGGCCTCATAATTAGGCTGTTTGCTTTAAATCTGTTTTTTAACACATTGAATAAAGACA